>NW_018406412.1:825049-858227 GCF_002113885.1 Mizuhopecten yessoensis
GACCAGTCGGTCTTACTCAGTCATAACTTGACAAAGAGACCAGTCAGTCTTACTCAGTCACAGTTTGACAAAGTGACCAGTCGGTCTTAAGTCACAGCTTGACAAAGGGACCAGTCGGTCTTACTCAGTCATAACTTGACAAAGGAACCAGTCGGTCTTACTCAGTCACAGTTTGACAAAGTGACCAGTCGGTCTTACTCAGTCACAGCTTGACAAAGGGACCAGTCGGTCTTACTCAGTCACAGTTTGACAAAGAGACCAGTCGGTCTTGAAATATTGCGACACGTTCCAATACGTACATTATTTGTGTTTGAAGTACAACTTTGATATTACATATTTCCAAACTGATGAATTTTATTGAAGATGGATTGATATTGTATTTTGATTCCATAGGATAATGACAATATTGTGTTTTCTATCCCACAGATAGATGACGATGGTTCTGGAGATAATGTAACTGACAGCAATTTCAGTTCAACAGAAACGACGGATGCAGATGCTATGTTGAAAAGCCTCCGTCTTGAGATGGGTGTTGGGGAAGACTTTGCTGTGTAACCTTGCCTATGAAAATAAAAGAACTTATAGTAAAGCTGTATTGGATACGTGAAGCTGGAGAAATTTTGAAATATTTGAATAGCTGGTCTTGAAAGTTTTCAGCATTAATTAATTAATGAAAAATTATCATATATATGTATATGTATATGTATTTTTTATTTAATAATCAGTCTTGACAGTAAGATTTAATTTAAAATTAAGATTAATAATATGAAAATTTATTAAAATACCATGCAAAACCAGGGATGTGACACATCCCTGGCAAAACCTATTACAGAAATATTGGTAAGAGATATAGGAAAGAATTGATTTATTAGAAATTGATTGGTGATTTGGAATTCCAGACTGTACTGTCTTTATGACGTTATAACAGGATAATCTTGTTACTTAATATGATGGTCAATAGGGTATTGGATTTTTTTTGATTTTTTTTTTAAATAGTCTTGAGCCCTTCATATTCATAGTTTTACATGTATATTTTTCAGTATTTAATTTATGAAGATATTTTTCAGCTGAAGTACAATTTATAGAATTTTGAAATTTATGTTATCTTGTCTTTTGAAGATAAAGTTGTATTTTGTACATTCACCTAACCCTCGTAAGCTAGTCATGCTATGTGATGGTATCTACATATGTTAATATAGAGTTCTTGTGGATTGTAATTTGAACGATTTAAATAGAGAAATTTCAATATAAGCATTACATTTCATTTTTGGTGCTCGAGTGGTGCAGTGGATAGTACACTCGCCTTCCACCAAGATGTTGAGGTTCAAGTCCCCGATTGAACGTGTTAAGGTTTTGGGTCACTTGCTCGACCACATAGGTTTTCTGTGGTGTCTGCCCATATAACAACCATCTGCAGGCTTCCATCCGGGCCAACTAGAGTGATTACTGTAAGTTTGAAAAACTTGTTTCATACTTGTTGTAAAATAAATAAAGTTTATACAATTTTGATAACTGATTTATATGATCTGAAAAATGAGTCATAAGTAACAATTCTTTTAGAAAACAATACAATTGTACCTACAATTATAGAAGCAAAAACTCCATAAAATTAAATGTGAATTTTTTAATAGGAGTTATGGAATTTACTATTGAATTGGAAATTTGGTCATTTGAAATGACAGTTCAAGATGTGCTCGGTAACATTTTTAATCTGGATGTTTTGATAAAAAGTGTTCAAACAAGACTAAAAGAGGTTTCATTATCAACAGTGTAGTATGTTAAAATGCACATACTTTTTAATTGACTGTTTCAATGTGCGACAATATCCTCCAGGAATATTTTTACGGATACGTTCCCTTACCTTGTACATGTAAATGTTTTTTAATTCGTGTCTTTGAAAATTAACAACGAAACTCTTGTTTTTTCACGAACAGACAGCAGATCGAGTTGCTACAGTGATGATGTAAGTCCTTTGATCATTGGTCGATTACCAAGCTATGTGATGTCCAGTGACCAACTGTATAATTTAGGTGTCAATTTTTTTATAAGAGTGAATATTTTCTGAAAGTATTTTTTCTGCATTTGAAAACTTTCCTTATCACATTTAAGACAATTTGCATAATTAAAAAGATTAAAGATTGCAAAAAATAGACAGCATAATGAAACAGATCTTTCGAGATATCCCATAATATTAGACTAAAGAATATTTTTCTATTGAGCACATGTAAATTACAGTTTTGTATAGATTGTCAGGCCATCTATGATAAATTGTGTATTTTTATATACTTGTGCCTATATATTGTGACAGCCCTAGCAAAATGACTTCTACGGTTCTTTTGTTTTTTGATTCTGACTATCAATTCTGAATGTATTAAGTTCAGCCATCAACATTAATTAAGTTTGATTAAATTATTACCTCAAGTCTTTTGACTCATCAGTTATATATAGTGGTAATTTCCAACTATGTATGAAAGAGAATTTTATGTTTCATGTTTGATACCTATTCCATCTTGGATTAAAGTTAGCAGCATGTTTGTGTTAATGAAATCATGTACTTTACCTGATCCTAACAACATATTTCGTTGTTTCATGACAAGTAAAAATTGAAATAATTTAGACATAAATTATTGTATTTGCAGGAGAATTCTTTTGTTATTAAGGTTTTTTGTTTAAATGAATGTTTAAATTGTCTTTTTATTCCATGACCTAAAAATCAATACTCTAATCAAAGCCATAAATCACAGGGTAAAATAAGTTTGAATTCTGACTTTCATTTCTTGAAAAACATTTTTGTGAATGTTCATTTATCTTCTCTAAATTATGGCCTAACAAGTTACAAGAGACCGATCAAGTGCTTAGATGTTGTTTTTGGCAAAAACTAATTCACCACTTGAATCATTTAAAAGTGCACAAGGGTTTAACTAACAATCACAATTATTATATTTGAAATTAAAAGGAATCATTCATCCCTTGACGACCTCCATTACGTTGCCAACTTACATCTAGAGTTACCTCCCTTCCACTATCGCGATGTATGACGTGTACGTTAGATTGTATAATTCAGAGTATAATATGACAATGTCATGTCAGCATTATAGATAAACCATATATTTACCAATGTATTCAACTAGAATTTGTCAATAAATTCTCCCACAAAGTAAAATGTAAAAAAAATAAATGTATTAAAAGTATATATGCATCCAAAATTTACCCACACACTTCATTTTCTAGTCTTTGTCAAAATAAAATGCTAATCTTTTTTACAATACAACACTGATATAGGTAAACGATATAGATTATTGTCGAAACAGGCTATTCTTTGTACAATTCAGCATTGATATAGGGATACAATATACGGTATAAAGATCCGTGACATTATATGATACTTGCAAGTTGCAGTATTATGATCTCATCACGTTTCTCAATACATTTGTTTTACATATGACATACTATAAAAGAAGTAAACATGTTCTCTTTAAGTAAAATATGAATACATTTCAAGGTCAGCATTGCATTCAATTAAATTTGTAATTAAAGAAATTTAAAGAGCATTGTATTTTAGTTTATATGATACAGTACATTTCACTTAATATCACGTATGTTAATGTCACTTTTCAGTTATTATCATGTTTTTTTGATGCACCGTTTTTCCTGCTATATAATCTATGCAATTCAATTCTTTTATTATCACCTGATTTTATGTCGATTTCTCTTAATATCACTTTATTTTGGCCAATTTCACCAAAAAATACAGGTAAATGGTGGTATTGATTCATGATAAATGCCCTGGGGACCTTCTGCCACACCCTGGACGCATTATGTAAACAATGCCTTGGCCTAACAGGGTATTTTTTACACCTGGCTGGCTGTCAAACAATAGGTTACACCTGGCTGACTGTTAAACAATAGGTTGACTTACATACTTGTTAACATGATATTCACCTGTGGTTGGGGGAGCTAGGACAGTCTAACATCTGTAAACTTTTCTAATGCCAAGTGTGATGTATTCTTTCAACTAATTATAACATGTGTACTATCTTCGATTACACACTTGCAGCAAATATCTAAGAAAATTAACCTATAAAAAGATGTTACTAGCGAAAGAACATTATATATATCAAGATATAGGTAAATATTTACCAATTCTCATGTTTACAATTGGATTTGATGCAGAATACCATCCAAACACTTGTATGCCTACATCACTACTGCAGTAAACAATCATAATTACAATCGTACTGATCGTCATTTTGCTAATAACTATATGAAATGTAACTGCATACTGAAATGAAATACAAATAATATATTTATTTCTATACTTATTTACTTATATCTATATTTCAACTAGGGTAAAGAACAGGGTTTGTTACAAAATATCAATCTTCTTCGTAGAGCCACATCACTTAGGCATTTGACTAAGTTCACTTCCAGTTTTGAGGGCTGAAAAACATCAGAAAATATGTATTCTGTTTATGTCATGTTTCTGTTAATATCATGTTTTCCTCGGACAAATGGGAAGTGATATTAAGAGAAATCTACTGTAATGTAATTTTATTAGTGCACTCATATATATAATTTGAAATTTTCATTTTTTCCCCACAGTTTATTGTCATTGACATGACATTTTATACAGTGAACAATGTATATTTAGAATAGTGTTTCTAAATTAAGTACAATGTATTGTTGATCCTTACATTCTATTTAATTTACAATTACATATTTATTGAAGTGCAGTGTATTGCTGATCATACCATTTTAGTGTATTTACAATATACATTGTAAATTTAGTACAGTGTATCAAATTAAAGGGTAATGAGATCCACCGTCCCCTAGTGGATGTTCAGTGAAGTTATGCGTACTCCGGATGATGGATTCCTAAATTCACAAACTCTAGATGATATTGTACATGTGGTAAACAACGACTTACAAACTCTAGAAAAATGGTCAAAAGATTGGCTAATGTCGTTCAATCCTAAGAAGACGGAAATTATGTTAGTATCCTTTTCAAATCTACCCTATCAACCTCTGTTTACGTTCAATAACATCCCTATTGAAATAACCGATCAACATAAGCACCTAGGTGTATTACTAAGTAGTGATGCCAAGTGGTCCAAACATATAGATGAAATTATCAAGAAAGTATCAAAATACACAGCAACACTTCGCAAATTGAAATTTATACTTAATAGGGATAACTTAGAGAAATTGTATTTAACATATATTAGACCAATATTAGAGTATGGCTGTGAGGTATGGGATAACTGTGGTGCTATCAATTCAAATAATCTTGAAAAACTACAACTAGATGCGGCCCGTATTGTCACAGGATTACCAATGTACACAAAAAACGAATTGTTATATGCAGAAATTGGGTGGCTACCATTGTCAAAACGAAGAGAAATCAGAAAACTGTCCCTCCTTTATACTATAAAACATGGCACTGCACCCTCATACTTATGTAATATCCTACCTCAAAATATTGGAGATCTGACTCATTATAATTTAAGAAATTCTCAGCAATTGCGGCAGCAACGGTATAGACTCCAAACTATGCGCAACTCTTTCTTTCCTTCAACTGTTGATCTTTGGAATAATTTAGACACAACCATAAGTAACTCCCAAACTCTGAACTCGTTCAAATCAAATATACATAAGTTGAATAATGTAATAACTAAATGTAATCCATGCTTTCTCAATTTTGGTCCGCGTAGGCTAAATATTCTTCATTGTAGATTAAGAAACAGGGCAAGTACTCTCAATTATGATCTTTTTAGGGCTAATCTTAATTTTTCAGCACAATGTGAATGTGGACACACGTGCGAGGACTCGTATCACTTCTTCTTCACATGCCCTAAATACCACATCCGACGCCTTTCCTTATTGCAGAATTTAGCATGGTATCCAGGAGATATGTCATTAGACCTAATTCTAAAGGGTGATATAGATTTAAATAATGAGGCAAACTCAAACATTGCAAGAATGGTGCAAGTCTATATCGACGGTACTGGCAGGTTTTGACATTTTGAGCACTCCCCCACCCCCCCTCTTATTTTATTCGTTTCTAATATCCTTTATACTTTGTGAAATAAATATAATATAATATAGTATGAATATCAATGTTAATATGTTTACATAATTTTGAATAATTGTGTATCTGATCTGGCTGGTATGGAGGAAGGGCTTTGAGAACACGGAACGGTTACGAGTGGATCTACAGAATACAGCTTTATGGAATGTGATGGACACAGTTTATGAAAGTGTTGATTGATGTTTTTCCAGCCAGTCAGATTACTGTTAACCAAATATTGTTTTAAACATTTACATGGGTTTGTATATTATATATATATTTAGGGGATGATCCTACCTATCTTTTACCCTTCTTCTTCTTGCTTTCCTTCTCTCACTGTTTCTACTATAGGATAAAGTTAATTCACTGCTGTCCATTATGTATTATACAACATGATGTATTAAGGAGAGGGCGTTACTAAGTTGGCAAAACTTGTGCTCAATCCTAATTGTCCTTATTTACGACAATAAAAATATGTTTAAACTAAACTAAATGGAATTCACTAGTCCGGCCATGAAAGTAATAGAAATTCAAAAGAACAGAAGAGCAGACAATCCCAAATGGGGAGCCTTGGCAAAGGCTCATTCATCCAGTTTACACGTTTCGGCCCACCTAGTGGCCGTCATCAGAACCATTCAGTAAACTGGATTAAATTTGCGGAGACACCCCATTTGGTGTTGTCTGGTCATCTCGTCTTTGATTGTATTATAAATTGTTGATCAATACATTTAGTTGATGTAGAAGTTTAGTGGAGTATTTTGATGACCATGACATGTATAGGTACAATTAAATTAAGTGCAATGTAGTGTAATGTTTTAATTAATTTATTATGTAAAATAAATTCAGTGAATTGTTGATCATTACAAAAAGTAGATTTAGTCCAGTGATTTTTTTTTTTTTTACCTGTTAGTTAATGTACAAAGTTAGTTAAAGAACACCATAAAATATCAAATTGTTGTATATGCAATCTGTTCTGATAACGAATTTAATAGTGCCTTATAATATCACATCTTTTTTATGCAATCTTTTTCTCGATAATGAAATATTCATTCCACATGAAATATTTCTATCGTCTACGAACTTAAATTTTCGATGCAATATATATATATTGATGTTTCTGTCTGATGCTAGTCTTCACAATCACACATAATGTCTCAAGTAAAATAACTCATTCACCCCTTGAGACACATTTTAACTCTTCCAATTCAAAGGTTGGAATAGTTCACTGAAATTTCAGGGTTGAATGTGTTAAGAAATGTTCTTTTTCACAGAATATCAGTTAGCCCATTGTCCCACAATGAAATAAGGCAGCACAATATGCATAATGCCCTCAATTATGATATCAAGTGTTGAAAATGACAGCATCGTAGGTGTTAAATAACGACTATTCCATGATTTATTGTATAAGGGGTTATGAGGCACTTGTGTTACGATATTACGGGTGGTTGGGTCTCTGAAAAAGTGTCTCCAACTCCTTCTCTACGATTAGTTCTGGAATTAGTTCTGGAACAGCCTAAGGAAATGTTGATACCATTTTGGTCAATTACCTCACCCCTGAAATTTCAGTTGAGTGAGGTTTTGTCTCACCTGGTTCTTGAATATTTTTTGGACTGCTGAAAAAATTGTGTATGCTAGATATTTAAGGATCTGTCTTACTGAGGACAATTAAAATACTCCAGAATTCCATTTTGATTTTTTGAACATGTATAGAGTAACTAGCTTCGCTTAATTCCATTTTGAGTCTGCAGCATGCCTAGACCAGGGTTCTGCCGTTTACCTGGTAGCTGCTCAGTTGGCTAGTTCAGAATTTGAATCCTGGTCCGACCCCTCAATATTTCAACACTTGGAACACTTGTTGCATCAGTTTTGTTTTTTGAATAGTCACTCAATGTATGGTTTTTCGTTTCATGTTTAATGAAAGATCTAGTCTTGCAGGATTTTTTTTTTCCAATGCACAATTACAGCTTTTGGCGGTGGTACAGGCTTCCTTAAGTTAATTGATGCTGTGTGCTTACCTTGGTTAAATAATGCGTGAAAACGAAAAAAATATATATACATTTCCCAAAACATTGAAGTTTTTCGGCGTTTTACTTTAATTGAAGTAATTCGGAAGTAAGTAACATGCAGTGATGTAAGTAATTTTCCCACATTCATGATGTATGAATTGATAAAAATTACTTAAATATTCAACACAAGATCTTTGCTATGGTTGGGGAAGTAATTTTTCTCTCATTCATACCACACAAATCTTATCAGAAATATTTTCCAGGCCGGTATACAATCGTATGTACCCTTGTCAATTGGGTGTACAGTTGGAAGGTTTCGTGTATGAGAATTCATTCAAACTTACGATTCATACATGTCCTTGATGTATTAATTTAACATGTTAATACTTTGCCTTAAAAATTAGTCACCCTGACAGTGTACTGTAGAATCGAGAATTTTGTTGGGAAAACTATTTTGTAGACATTTTTCTCTTTTTAATTAAACTTATCTCTTCAATTTTTATCACTTAAGTTATGAAAATATAAAAGTGTCTTAATTTACAATCCCACAATCACTATGTATAATGCATATAAATACCATATTCAATGTATTTGTATTTTCCCCCCAATGTCTCATTGTTTTTTTGAATATTTCATTTTCATAAATGATCATGTTTTCTGATTGAGGTACATCATCAGACATGCTATGTTCTGTGTTAGAACTACTCTAGGGAATTGTTTAGTTAACCCTAATTTTCATACCTTAACTTCCATCAAGGCTCAACCAAATGCACATATACTGCTACTCTCAATACAATGCCAACAATTTATACCAATTGAAATATTTCAAGGTCACTCTGTCCTTAATTTCTTCAACATTTGTTTCTGTGACAGAATAGCGAGGTTAGCTCAATTCACAAGCTGAAGTTTTGTATAATACAATATATCTTGCTTAAATACAGGTGCTAAATGTACCAGTGACCTATTAGCTAATACAATTGGTATATATGATTAAATTCAACTTCTTGTAAATTAGAACACTTTCTAATTAGTCAGAGTACAAATAGTGTTCGGAAAAGCAAATGCTGAACCACCTATATTCTTGTACAGTAGATTTCACTTAATATCACTAATATCATGTACATGTGTTAGCAGAACGCGACATAACGAGAAAACATGTTTTTCTGACCTTCTCAGCTGTCAAATCTATATGTGACCATGCATATGATATGGGTTGTCCTGGAATATTAGTCAATGATGAAATATTCCGTCTGTTTGACTTTAAGACTGGACCTCATTTTCTAGTTCAGTCAGAAATAAGGTTGTCTCTTTGTCTAAACAACTCCTCCATACAAGAATTANATATTTTCAAATTCTTATCCATTGATGACATGACAAGTATTGTATTCACTTAGTTTACATGCTGATTTCCACATCAAATCTAAACAATAAAATAAAGCTACCAGTACCTATGATATAACTCAGGTGACCGCTAAGGCCCTTGGGCCTCTTGTTAAAATATGGCATTAACAAAGCTCATTAAAATGTTATCATATAAAATTTATACTGCCTATTATAGTGTACATCAGTAATCACATTATATATTTTTGTTTGGAATTAAATTTTAAAATCATTTGGATTTGGATCCTGGCATATTTGTAAAAGCTACAAAGTACATGTGTAGGTTTTCACAGCCCCTACCTTTCATGCCTCTAGGTTTTGTGAATCTAGGCTGTTTTTTTCTTTTTTTCTAAATGTTAACGGTTAACATACAACGAATGTGAACAAAAATTGTGAATGCTGATGTGCATGTAATCATAAAATTAAAGAAGATTTTAATATAACAGATTTTTGTTATGCTTTTGAAAAAAAAAAAGTGCTAGTTAAATGCTTGTATTATCGTCTTGTTTGTATCAATATATTTCAATAAATTCTGATTGCATCATTATAATACATGTGTTGATCATTTTTCCTCGGATGATACAAATTATTACGGACAAATGTAAGTGAAATCCAATGTACCAGTGTAGAGCCAGTGCTGGAATAGAGCCTCACATTACCATTCTATTATCAGTTAGAGTAGAAAACTGAAGAAAATGAATTATCACTTAAAAGTTCTTTGTCATCTAATACCCAATGCTGATTTCACTCGCTTCTCGCTATCATGAGCGAGTTGCGAAGTGAAATCAGCTGTGGGTATCTGAATGTTTACTGATTGGTGCATCTTCAATCATATTGATTCTCTCTCTCAAAATTCCAATTTTAAAGTTTGATTTTCTGTGTATAGTTAATTAAAATCCCATTAAATTTATTGCTTTACAATCCCCCCCGACTCGAAAGCTATAAGATTGGTAATTAACCCTTTCACCCCTAGGTAACTTTAGTAGACTCTACCATACATTCATCTGGATGAGTCAATTATGGTTTACAGTGGTGAAAGGGTTAAGTATACATGTACAGCATTTGTTAGACTAAATAATTACACATGCCTGATCATTCCGTTGTACTTTTGACAAAACATGTTAACATATAAGAGAAAGACAAACAAATCCCTTACATTTGCACAGTATTTAGCAGTTTTAATAGGCAATCGGACGATTTCATTTCAGGAATACAGCCATGCGTCCTTATAACAACCACACAACAGTTGGAATAATTCATAAGAAAACTTAATGTTGAGATATTGATTATAAATGCATCCTTTTTCCTCTTGGAAATGGCACTCCAAGTCTTTAAAAGTTTTTTCTTCGGTTTTAAACGGAATATGCCCAGAGAACTGTCTCCCTTTGAACACAAGGATCCATAACCTCCATTGGATTTTTTTTTCTGTTCCCCACAATTTTATGATTTGTCTTGCAAGTGTTTTTTTATTGGGGAAAAAATGCACTGTATCGCGATGTCTCTTGTAAAATACTTGCCGTATTTTAAATAATCTTCCTTGAATTTGTTTCTCTCTTCTGTCTTTTATAACTTGTAAATTGTCCGAGAAAACAAAGACACACCTTTATTTAAAAAACTTGTCTATCCACAAAGAGGCATGGTCGAACAGGCATTTTAGCACAAAGATTTGTCAAATGGAAGTCTAATTTTTTTACCAAACACACCTTTCTTCAAACCTTTCAGGGAAAATGAAGTTTAATGCACTTGGCTACGTCTTCAGTACCTATCAAGTACGAAGAACAGTCTTCCCACCTTGGGTCAAATATATCACTCGTAGGTGCATATTCTTGTGGTCCATAATTCAAGAGTTCGTGTGTGTAGCAACTTATGAACTTATAGGAAAACATATCCATTCACTGCAGGTCCATTACATCCTTATACCGAACATCAGTAAGACTAGTACAATAATTTTAAAAAATCAAAAAGGATGATTCTTCAGTTAAAATCAAAGAAAATCAGAACGACCGACTAGTACTGCATAATTTGAATACTTCAGCACAAATTCACTATGATTCCACGTATATATGTGTAGGATGTTTTCACGACGCTTTGCTTCTTTTTCATGGCAACCTGTTGTAGATTTGATTTCCTAGATATGAGAATTTAAACGAAGATGTAAAACAATACAATCTTAATATAACAGAATATCAGTTTATAATAAAAAATTTAAAATGAAAGAATTTTTGTACGATTTTTTCCCCACAGTGCGTTACATCTGGATCATGACACCATATCACTACACTAGTAAAGATCCATGTGTTAAATAAACTGAAAATTTCCTCTCCACACTTGATATTTTATATATAACTTCAAGTTCCGTGGGGGCAGTCGCAGGCGAGGTCAGTGACCTTTTGACCCTGTAGAAGCGGGTCGTCCCGCGACACTTCTACTGTCGCTGCTGTGCAGGGCGTTGCTGTTGCTGCTGTTGTTGCTGCTGCTGCTGCTGCTGCTGTTGTTGTTGTTGCTGTGTTGGCGCCTGTTCCGCATCAGCCGGATCCTAAAAGCACAAAATGGTAAAATGGAATGTCAAATCATGAAAAACAACATTTAAGTCGAATATGAATCGCATCATTATCAACACTAATTAGTTATTCCAATTCTGGTTGAATTTCTTGGGAGTAGCTAGTGGGGAGGCAAATCAGATTTTACAGAGGACAGTCATTGAATTGACATCTACCTTAGGCCAGACAAAAACATCTACAGGTACGTGTTTCCTGTAACATGTTCGAAAATCATAGGGTAGATTCATTGTAGGTAGGTAACAAATTTTATATGGTTTATATAGTAGAGTGATATCGACTTAAACAGTGCTTCTTTGAAAACAACATAAAAAAGTTTAGGGTAGTAGCAAATATTTTTTGTTTGGCCTCACCTATTCTATGAAAAACACCCAGGCCTAGTCCACATATCATTGACTATGATTTCACACGTACTATCACTTTATCGACCTAACAATTTGACCCTTGGCCTATCCTACAAATACTGTAATACTTTTTTGACCCTCGTCTTTACCCACATGCAGTATTGGCTCATGTAAATACACAACCAATGGCCTAAGACATATACTTTAATGTAGGATGGGTTCCTATATTTCTCACAACATTCACAGAAAACTGTGTTCTTACTGGAGGCCGGGAGCCTTTTATGTATTGGTTCCCTAAACCAATGGCCTAAGACATATAATTTAATGTAGGATGGGTTCCTATATTTCTCACAACATTCACAGAAAACTGCGTTCTTACTGGAGGCCGGGAGCCTTTTATGTATTGGTTCCCTAAACCAATGGCCTAAGACATAATTTAAAGTAGGATGGGTTCCTATATTTCTCACAACATTCACAGAATACTGTGTGTTAATAATTACTGTATTACTAACTCCTCTAGCTATGTATGTATGTAGTCCTTCGAAAGGATCACTGAAACGCGGCAGTAGGGAGGATTAACTCACTCCAATATATAGTACTACAGATAAAATAATTGTAACACTCCCCCCCCCCCCAATACTGGAGGAAGCCAAACTAAAAGACATACAGTCTAGTTGTTTGCTGGGGCATATTATATATTATTGTCATCTGCAAGCCAACTGCATGATGTTGTATTGAATAACTCTTGGGATGGCCGCCAAGTCTGGTACAGTGGTATATTGAAATTAAGATTTTGTGGCCCGATACAGAGTCATGTGTATGCAATGGCCAATGGTGGGGTGTTTGGTAAGAGGTATTGAAATTGATGTTGTGCCCCAGAGCCTTATGCACTACTGTATATCTTTGATCTAATGGCCCCTTATGTGTTGTCTTAGTGAATTGGTCCCTTGTGTACTGTCTTAGTGAATTGGCCCCTTGTGTCTTGTCTTAGTGAATTGGCCCCTTTAATATGTACACGTCGGTCTTTGATGTATTGACCCCTTATGCATGTCTTAGTGAATTGACCCCTTGTGTACTGTCTAGGGAATTGGTCCCTTGTGTACTGTCTAAGTGAATTGGCCCCTTGTGTACTGTCTTAATGAATTGGCCCCTTGTGCACTGTCTAAGTGAATTGGTCCCTTGTGCACTGTCTAAGTGAATTGGTCCCTTGTGTACTGTCTTAATGAATTGGCCCCTTGTGTACTGTCTTAGTGAATTGGCCCCTTGTGTACTGTCTTAGTGAATTGGCTCCTTGTGCACTGTCTAAGTGAATTGGCCCCTATAGCTAGTGTACTGTCTTAGTGAATTGGCCCCTTGTGTACTGTCTTAGTGAATTGGTCCCTTGTGTACTGTCTTAGTGAATTGGCCCCTATAGCTAGTGTACTGTCTTAGTGAATTGGCCCCTTGTATACTGTCTTAGTGAATTGGCCCCTTGTGTTCTGTCTAAGTGAATTGGTCCCTTGTGTACTGTCTTAGTGAATTGGTCCCTTGTGTTCTGTCTGAGTGAATTGGCCCCTTGTGTACTGTCTTAGTGAATTGGCCCCTTGTGTACTGTCTTTGTGAATTGGTCCCTTGTGTTCTGTCTTAGTGAATTGGCCCCTTGTGTCCTGTCTTAGTGAATTGGCCCCTTGTATACTGTCTTCGTGAATTGGCCCCTTGTGTTCTGTCTTAGTGAATTGGCCCCTTGTGTCCTGTCTTAGTGAATTGGCCCCTTGTGTCCTGTCTTAGTGAATTGGCCCCTTGTGTCCTGTCTAAGTGAATTGGCCCCTTGTGTACTGTCTTAGTGAATTGGTCCCTTATGCACTGTTTTCTTGGTGTATCTTGTATTATTTTGCATTTATTTGCCAGACAAGCATGCCACTTCAGTCTGAGAATGTCGTTCATATATCATATGTCTTCACTCATCCTCAATATTCAGGAGTTACGCCCACTTTCACTCTCTACTGTGGAATATGTCATAGAAAAATTGAAGGCAAGAAGACAGCTGTTTGATTGGTCTCCGGTAAAATACCATGACCAACCACTAGGCTGATACCTGTCCTTTGAAGAGTACAAAGGAGGACACAAGCCTGTCAATTTTTATGGTTACCTGACCTGATATTCTTTTGATGTACATCAAAGGATCAAACTAGTCTTCTTGTCTCATCAACAACATGGCGCACTACACCGAGCCTTCAATTTTGCTATGACATAGTCCAGGGGTGCAGAGAGCGAAAGTGAGTGTAACCCCTGGATATGGAGGATGGTCTTCACTAGTCGCCTACATTATTTAAGGTGAAGGTCACTATGCCAGTCTGCTTCAGTACATACAACAGCGATGGGTGTATATATATATATAAAGACCTGATTCAGTATGTACAAGTAGGTGACAGAAAACCAACATATATATGTAGATAAGGCTAAAAGGTCACCTTTTGAAGAATAGGATATAGTTTAACCATTATGGTACACCGAGGTATTTTTTTTTACTAATATTCTAAGACCGCTAAAGATGGCTTCGAGCCAATGCAGGCAAGACATTCAAAAATCTCATGATATGTCTCCAGGGGTGAATGAGTTTAAGGAAGGATTAAGTAGGCTTATATCTGATGATGCTGGGCTAAAACAGAAATTAAAGTCCATATTGGCTTATATTCCAACCTTGTTTTGTTCTGGATTTTTTTTTATGTTTGCTTGTTGATCAACCCCCCCCCCCCCCAGGTCATTCAAATGAACACACTTGACAATCTAGCATCTGTGCAATCTAGCTATAGTGTACAATAGATTTTCAATATTGCTACAATAACTAACAAAACAAGTGTCTCTCTCAGCCTGATAGTGCAATATACAGTAGTGATGTAGAAGATCTAAACCAAACATTAGAAAAAAATTCAATCTCATGTCATAGTTTGAGGTTCATAGAACATTTGCACACTACTGTAGCTCTCCACCTCCAGCTCGGGAAGCTTTAAAATGGCCATATATATAATACTGTTGGTTTGATAAACGTAGACCTACAACTATCAACACCCTTAGATCTATACATGATATATACCATATATATGTACACTAGCAAATTTTTTTGAAGGCCCTTCACAGGGATAATCATGGGGCCGAGCCATTGATCACCCCTCAAAACTGAAATTGACCACTCTGCTCAATGTTCCATTTTTTTTTGTTGAAATTTTACATAGAATGGCCCCTCTTGATTTTGGTCTTGACTAAAACTGGCTGAAAATGGCCCACTGCTCTCAAATTCCAGGATTTCCCCTGCCTTCATCATGATCAAGAGCTAGCTATACTACATGACAAAAATCATTGTCTAGGGCATCATAGTCATAATTCTATATTAGTAGTGTAAAATTTTAAAACATAACGTAATATGACAGTAAATTGTGACCTTGAAAATTGGTAAACTTGAAATTCATTTGAACAAAAGAAAACTTGATGCTTTAAAAAAATAAAATCATTGTTGTCCAAAAGACTGATGGCACTGAAAGCTAGTTCAAATTCATAACTTTGGCGAATGTTGTTGTTCAGATTTTTAGTTTATATTTGTATACACTTGACCTCTCGGACTTGAAAGTAGTCACAGTCAATAATATATAGAACAAAATGTTGTACCTGAAACAAAGGTGACGGTGGGTTTTCATAAATAGGTCATATTTTAATTTCTTCTAATTATTTACTGCTCAATTTTACAAAGTCTTTTTTTTTATTACACTTATTCATTCAGAGCACAGCTATACAATAACCATCAGGTGGATGTGGCGGTGTAACATGCGAGCGTTAGGGCTAATATTTGTTAACTTTTTGAACATTAACAATATAAGATAAGTAGTTTTCTCAAAATCTGCCCACAGCAGTATACCATAACGTGTCTTACTAATTTACTAAAGTATACCTATTAAATTGTACATCCTGCAGATCTAAGTTTTAAAATATTTTTTTTACCTTCTGTTTTTCTTGGTCTCTTCTTCATGTTTAAGTGCAGACTAACTTCAAAGTATTAGACTAGCAGTATACTAACATCTCTGACCAAGGGTTTCAAGCGTTTGTCATGAAACAATGATCATGAAATTAAAGATGTTATTAAAATACAACTGATGTAGCTACCATTGTTGACCGTTTGCTCGAGAAATATTGAGTAGAACCAGTGTTCCTACTGAATTTTAGATTTGATGGTATATTTGATACATTTTAAAGATTTGTACCCCTACATTCATATTTTCTTACAAGGCAACTCTTGAAAACTGGGAGTACAACCAACTGTTTTGGAGTCAAAAAGGGTTTTTGGGAACAGACTGAACCAAATGGATGGCAGTGTTCAGTTGAGTCTGTACCAAATACTACCAAACACAACTTTATCACTCAAGCACTTAACAATATATGCATAGATACACGCTGTGCACATATGGCTTTATCTGGGAATATTATTCTTTAAAATGAAACTTTCATATTTATGCCAAATTCTCTATATTTGAACTTTACTCCTCAAAATTTCCTTCCTAATTGGTACATTTTCTTCCCAAAATGAAAAAAAATAAACCAGCCCCTTCATCAAAGGAAGAATTGTCCTGCTGTAGGTCACAATCACTGGTTCACTCTTTATTTTGGAATGTTAAAATCACTTTTTCTAAAATGTCTAAAAATTAGCTGGTAAAAAATGCCTTTCAGCCTTCTCTCAAGTTACAGAATACATTTGTAGCTTACAAAGTTTTTTCTTCTTCATTTGTTCAATTACAGAAACTTGATCTGTTTGGGAAAACAAAGAAAATTTTCTCTATGGGAGGATTCTTTGCTTGGGTTTGACATCTTTGCAACAGCCAGGGTCACAGGGTTCTCCCCAGATTTTTTTAAGCTGATGTTTCATTTTAACGTAGGTTCAAGACGGACATGCTCAATAATATCTTATTTAATTTGGGGGGTGGGGGTGTTAATATTATATGTTTAGATAGGTACTTTTATTTACCAACTTTTGATGAACTTTAAAGCCAAAGAATTAATAGTTCTTTTTGTATGACTATTCTAATAAAAATGCAATTTATAGAATGGTGTATAAGTTTTGTACATTGAATAATAGATAAGAGATTTGTTTCTTATCTTTATATTTGTATCCCTTAGTTTTATCTCCATTTAATATACTTCAAAGAAATATTTCAAAGCTGTTTATGTTACATAGGGGGGAAACACTTAAATGAAAAAAGAAAAAATATATATCACAGTTCCTATTATGGTAAGAGAAAATGTTTAAATGAAATGTACAGTGTATTTATTTCCTCTAAAACTGTTTTAAATACTGCTGTCAGTGAATTTGATCAGAGATTAAAAACAACCTTTTTTATTTGGGCCCTTCTTCCATAACAACAAATCCGGATTTTCATTCCGCTTTCCGGTCTGTACTCTACACATTCCAAGATGGCGACCATCACATGCTATTTCAGCTTAACCAAATGCAATCATATATGAGTAAATTAATTTATAATAGCTGTATTAAGTATTTGTTTTGTTTATCCTACAGTAGTTACTTCAATTAAGCACCTATTGACCACGTTTAAAGGATCTGGTGATATTGCTTAGGCTCCAGTGAGCACACTGGACACCTGTGGGCTTGTTGTCTGGTCCCCCTTCCCACTAATTACAGGCCCCCTGTGGTCATATTACACCTATCTTGCAACTGACCAGTGGGCCGGGGTTATTGCTGGACTTGGGTCAGCCTTGTGATTTAATCAATGTCAATTTCTTGTTTAAAAAGACCCCATTCAGTACAAATAACAAGGTGATACGGTTCATAGTCTAAGGTGATACAGGTCAATTAAGCTGATAGTAAATACGGAAGGGAGGATTTCAAACTGAAGCTGATACGGAGCCCTATCAGCTAAATGGCCTGGGGAGAACCATGGGTCATTTGAAAGCAGGTGTTTAAGGAGACAGCGGGAGACAGTGCCAGGAAGAGATAGTAAATAGGAGACAGGACCTCTTTGAAAGGGACAGTTATATCAGGGACAGCTCTAATTGGCCCCAAGAAACCTCACTGAATAGTATCTGTTGTCTATATAGATTGGTGACCAGTTTCACGAATGCTCCTTAACTAAGGAAAATCCTTTATTCATCTTTTTCCTTGAGAAAGCATTAAAATTTAAGATCAGAAGTTATCGTAAAATTCAGCAATATTTTTCTCAAGAAGTTTATCAGGAATGTTCATAAAACCGTAACCAGTATCAGGGTATGTGCAATAGCTATCTATATATATAGCTATTAATGTGAACTGTACATAGGTTATTATGTAAATCGGAGAACAAAAATAAATAAATTCATGTGTTAATTGACACAAACATAAATTGCAGAGAACCCCTCATGTATGGGGAAGTTATCCTGCATTCTTATCTACATTCATTGACCCACTTATTAAACAGCACTTGTATGCTCTGATTTTACTTCATATCGTACAACTAATATCTGGGTGTTATCATTTATGATTTTCAACCAACATTGAACCTCCATTTTCTCCTGTGTTCCTCATTATACCAATACATTTATTTGAACTGAAAGACAGGAATCTCAATTCACCTCTTCCTCTTGGCGTTTCTCGTAGTGACCAAAGTCATCAAAGATGGAAGTTGTGTGACGGTAGGAGTGAAGGAGCTTCAGCACCTGCTTCCCTTTCTCTGGGGGCACTTCCTGTGTATCACGAGAGTTCGTGACAGGCTTGTTTTCATTGTTCTCTAGACGAATGTGCCTAAGTTGGCTGTTGGGAACGTCCTTCACATATATCCATTTGACATCTAACTGACCTTTCCACTTGTCCTGGGCCCAAACCCCCGGACTGCGATTGTAGTCCAGTGTCGACATCATCTGGGCCATGCCACAGAAGTGTCCACTGCCATTGACACTATAAAAAAGGTAGATGGGTCCCTTGCTCTCACGTTCCTTGTATGCACTATCCAGTCTCTTATTTCCATGCTCCGTACTACACCAAATGCTATACTTGATAGAGCGGTGAATATCGTCCTCAGAGTAGCTCTTGATGACAAAGAACCTGGCTCCACGAGGGTTCATATTGAACTCCTTAGGGTTGTATTGGTTGGCAGAACGCAATTTTTCCAACACAGGGTGAGCAGTAGCCCCTTGTTGAGGGTTCGGAATTGTAGCTAGTCCAGAACTTCCAGCGCTTGACGATTGATTAGAGTGGCCTGAATTGGAACTAGAATTATACGAGTTCATGCCAGACCTTCGTGGCACGTTCCATGTTCGTCCCTGTCCATTGCCTTGCTTGTTTCCTCCATTGTTGCGAGTGTCCCATGTCCCAATGTCCATGTTTTGCTTGTTGTTGGGATTCATAGGGGCCCTGGGAATAGTCCGATGTTTCAGTTGGGGCTGGGGACGAGCAGGCTGACTGGCGATGGCAGCCCATGATGCCTTTTTGGGAGCTTGAGACGTCACAGGCACATGCTGAACGGGTCCTGCAGAAACTGGTACTCCACTCATGTCCCCTTGTATATGACCTTGGTCATTAACAGTCACACCGTGAGCATCCACTTGTTTATCACTGATATTCATGCCTTTGAGTCCCTGTTCCACTCCCGCCATGTTAGGATCACGTTCAAACTCACCACCGTTCATTGTGTAGGGATCTGCAGGAATCATGTTTTCAGTCCGGTAGTAATCATCAGGGTAGCCCCTAGCGTCCTTCCTAGCCTGTCCTGCAGCGTTACCCCAATAGTCACTTCCCGAATAATCAGTCCATCCGAATTGAGGGTAACCAAATCCTGCACTACTGAACATTCCATTGTAATCGTAACTTCCAATTGAGAACATTGTGGCATCACCTCCATTAGACCATGCTCCGCCCTCACTTAGTCCTTGTCCCAAATAAGGGAAAGACATAGAAGGATTATAATAACTTGGCATGAAAGTATCGGAAACTCCAGGGCTCGACATTGGTCCGGCACTGTATCCAGCCTGCAAAACAGAACCATTTATGAATATAAATTTGAAGATCATGAAGGAATATTTCATTAAAATCATCAGATATCCATACGAGTCATCAACCTCATTATTTCTTTATTCTATTTGGAATCCGAGTAGGATCTAATATATTGGACAACAGAGACATTTTACAGTCAACAAAATTTTAATAAAAGGTACAGCAATATAGTAATTATTGTTAACATCCCCAATATTATACAAATTAAGAATGTGGAGTTTGTTACAAGGATAAGCATCTTGCACAAGGACATATCTACATCCTCCAACAATCCACCCATTGACGTTACAGTCAGTAGATCCTGAATCTATTGTCATGGTTTATGCAACTTTATGCACAGCATTAGCCACAATACTGTATTCGCACCTCGAGAATATTAGTCTCATAATTTTTGGTATTTGATTTTCATTTTATTTACAATGGCATTATATTTATGAGGACAGGTGCTTAGGGAGACTGCTGAAAAGAGGAAGTAGATAGGAAAGAACGCAGACAAGAATATCTTGCAGACATCGGAACGAAGGTCCTGTTTGTTGGACTTTGTCCATTCAAAATGACAAGGATGACGAATTTCATTTTGCTCCTTCAACGAGCCTAGAAGCAGACGTTTATAGATATCTCTGTTAGAAGTAAATAAAAATTTATGATGTTTTCCAACTGAAATTTCAATTTTCAAAACAAAAGTTTTAAAAAATCCGAAATATTGCAATGGGGGTAGAAGATCAATTTTGGTCTCTTATGTTCTGTTGAAGCCCCCACCCCCCAAAAAAATCAGCAAGGGACCTTAGATTAGTCAGCTTTTATCATGCAGTGTGATACAGCAGGTCTATTCTTGGTTTCCTGAATGTCCCCTTAACAGAAGACGGGGAATACCCCCTCCACGGTTCTGCAGAGGGACTGGGGATACCTCATGATCAACTCGATACCAGTAAACGAATAGAGTTTTCACTGTTTACTAATTACCTGATGGGCAGCTGGCTGCTGGAGGTATGGGTCAAACTCTTCTTCCTTCACGGTTTCTTTAACAGCTCCATTCGCCACTACAATAAATATATAAAATGAATCCTTAAAATGTCCTGGTCTCTTTTCATAAATGACTGACCAATTAACTTACTTATTGGCATTACAGGTTTAACAAAAGCTGTTAAATAAAAAATTATAAACTGTATCAATTTTACAGAAAATATGAATAAGTTATTCCAACTTATAGTATTTAAAAAAGTTATTCTAAATCAGTATTTAAAAAAGTTATTCTTAACCAATCACTCTTGTTGGCCCAGATGGTACTCCAACAATGTTAGAGGTTTTACACGGCGAAAAACTTTTGACAGGCGCCGCTTTACCTCTAACTGCCCATAGCTGATTTTCCCGATGCTGACGATCACATTTTCAAAGTTCGGATTAAGAAAGAGTATATCTTGTTTACATAAATTTAAATGGTCAAAAGGGTCCAATAAATATTCCTTTCCATAAATCCATGATTATATGAGAAAAATTTCGTGTCAAAGACAATGACAATGAGTTTTTCCTCATTCGAAGCGAAGCAGACAGCATTTGCCATGATTTTTCCGGTTAATACAAAAATGGATTACACGTAATGTTTCACAAGCGGAATACAAACAAACTCCTATCAATTCGTTCCGTTTGAAATTCCCCCTGCTATTTTGTATTAATCCAGAAGCCATGTTTTAAATGTAGGTCAGAGATGTGCTACAATGACATGGACATGTATTTTGAGTGTTCTATTCCGTGATATACTATATATTTGTGTCTGTGACATACATAGACATCGTTGTCATGAACTGTTAACCACTTAGTGAGTTTTTCAAGCCGATTTTGTTCCGCCCGGATTACGGGCGGAAACTGCATCAAAGAATTAGTGCTTCGGAAATGAGAGGTCGCAGTTGGCAAAATCAAAAGGCCGACCAGCGGCCTCTCATGTTATGGGAGTAGCCCAGATGGAAGCTTTAGTTTAAATGCACAGGGGGTCTTTAAAATATGCAGGTCCAGTACACTCTGTTGATTGAGCTATATAGCTATTAAGACCTGTATATAGCTATATTCACCTATAAATTATAGCTGTATTGAGCTATATTTTCTCAGATTTCAATTTTGTTTGTTTAAGTTAAAGCAAAGTCGTGTAAAACAATCAGTTAGATGTTTATTTTCATTTTTCATAATTGTGAAATTTCCATTTTTTTTACATCATTTTTCAAAAAGAACATTTATATCTAATGTCTTTTGTTATCAACCTTGTGATAAAATCTTCTTTTAAAAGCGACTTTGTACGTTTTCCTTAAAAAATAAAATCACATGAAGCTGAAAAGACCTATTATATACAGTAGCTAGGTCTTCACAGCTATATAGCTCAACCAGCAGAGTGTACTGGATCTGATATGGGAGGAAACCTTGATAACCCCACATGCTGTACAATCACGGTTTTTGGGTCCCGTAGTTTTTTTCCAATTATACATGTTATGCGTAGTGAGTTCATTTATTTGCTCACTTGTACTGGCAAACACAACGAAAGTAAAACCATTTTTTCTGAATCATGCAATTTTGAAGAATTGAAAAAGATCAACATTTTGAAAAACCATATCCTGACCTAATATAAATACTCTCTTTAATATTCAATTTGAATTCATCCCAAAAGATCTAATGAGTCATAGTAACACCCCTTTCCTGGAATACACAAGCAAGATTTTGAAGGAAACCAAAACGCAATACACAACATATGGGAGGGTGTTTACACTTTCCACTTGGACCAAACGTTGCCAGGAAAGATAAGCATGAAAATATTTGACACGTGTGCATTAAGTGTGCAAAGTTGCTGAATGGGCTCGGGCCAAGACCTGTTGATCAATGATTCAGTACACGAGGCACTTGCTACACTGGGTCATTCGCGTTCACCAAGTTATTTACCTTGGTTTGGCTGTCCTTTTGTCCTCTGTTAGTCAGCATTGTACATGAAAATAAACAAAACGGATAACATTTAGATTACAGCAATCAACATAACACAGAATAAATAATACAAGGAAATCGGACAAACAATTTGCATGCGACCATCTTGAATACGTAGGAAATGGCGCATGGCTTTCGTGGCTTTCCCCACCTGATCAATGCTAGCCGACATCACACTAATTCTGTCCTCCTAGATGTCTCTCACAATGAAACAATAAGTCTATTTAAGTCTTAAAAGTTTGAGGTTTCACAATATTTTTCACTCCACTATATCCAGTCCTGTTGTACACGTAAATTCCAACGAAATTCCCCGAAAAAATGCTTCCTTTCCCACAACAATGGCGGCGGCTATACATGTGCCTCGTTCCCGCGTCCATTCACGTGACATATGTGCTGACGTCACATCGCGGATAAGGCAGGTGAGTTCAATATGGACTGGAGGCCATAAGGTGTGTGTAAACAAATTTGAGGAAAATGTCACAGGAATCCTAAATGCTGGCTTCGTGAAACAGACAAAAGTCATATAATTGTACATTCAACTCAAGGTCGATTTTTCTTATATACACAAAGATTTGTTCATCATGGACATCACTTAATTAATATGCAGTTCAGTCTTTTGTCTTTAAAATTAGGCCTCGTCATTACGGATACGTGGCAAGCTTGAACATGTCTCAGATCATCAACATTTTACTTGGTGTGGTATGCTTATTCAAGAGAACTATGTAGTACCTATCTAATTTGTTTGAACGTCCAATCCACTAGGCCTACACTACAGTTCGGTTAGCAGACGAAAACATCTAATGTTCAAGGCGGGTTAACATATCGACCGTTTGCATTTTTGCTAGTTGCACCGGTGACCATATGCACCTTCAAAAAGCAAGTTTAACATGTACTAACATACACTCAACATAGATTTAATGGTGAACAGGATGTATAACATTAAATTCAACTTGTGACGTGTACAGAACAATCCAGATCAATATATATGTGTTGATTTTAATTCATGATTGAATTTTTCAGATATATTAATTATCTCTTTCGTAGGTCACGCAATCAATAAAAATACTTCAAAAGTTTATCAACATTGAACTCGCGTGAACACCAACAATAGGAGCTATTTCGGTCCAGGTACTCATGTAAATCCGTGCACTGTGGAGTTGAAAGTCCACTAATTACCATGGGGCACATGCCTTAATTTGTTGATGATCCAGGTAGGAAGATTATCTCATTTTGATAAAAAAAACTCCTAAGGCATCTTGATTTATTTTTTTGGATAATGGGTATAGTCAACTTAAAGTATTTTTATTTTAACAAGGTTTAATCTATATTTCATATGCTACATTCATAGATATATGACTGACAGAGAAATAGTGTGACATATTATCTCAATTAATCTGATAAGTAATAATTAGTTTTAGCTGCACAAGTGTAGGCTAATCAGTACTAGCTGAGCTGTATAGGGGGTCATGCTGTGTGATCAGCTCCCTCTGGCTGAAGGGCAAATGGTCAGTAGTGGGATACCCCCACTGGGACCATTAAAATGATCAGCTGAACCTCAGCCGATATAGTGTAGATTTGATTTTTTTTTTAAACAAATTTAACATACTATTTCTATGTAGCTTCATTCTTTTATACAAGAATAGAGAAATAATTACACTAAGCATTATGTGTAGTTTATGGAACTGTTTTGATTATTCAAATCAAGCAAGTAGTTTAAATTATTCTGTATATGTAAGACTGTCATTTGAAGTGTTCAAATACTAAATAATTCAATAATGCATTTAAGTTCTATGTTTGTGTTAAAAGCGAAGTCGACCGAACACAGACTTCGTCAGTGAAGTATAGACTATAAACCCATCAACCAACCAACCAAGAGAATTAAGGGTAGAGACCTTGAGAGTCGGAAAGGAAAGAGTTAAAGATTATCAACATTTGGATTAACCTGTGTAAGCTGTACATGGAAATAAAGATGTAAGGAATGGCAGCAATGGTGTTGGAGCCTGTGACTGCCAGGACGACGTAAGATTATGTTGTATGGCCGGCCTATGACATCAGACCCCAGAAGGGCATAGATATTAAAGCCTCGTCTATCAATACACCTATCATTGACAAACGATATATGTACAGTACCTGTTACTGTTATAAAATAATTTGATCACTACTTTTGCCCTTTCAATAAAATAACCCATACATTATAATTACTCGGAGAAAACCCACATGGTCGGGCAGGTGACCCCAACCTTTTCACGTCCGATCGAGGAATCGAACCTCGGCCTCCTTGGTGAAAGGCAAGTGCGCTATTCACAGTCATCACACCATGGATAAACAGAAGTTGTCTTATAAATCATGTACTTCACAAACGGATCACGATCCTTTTTTAAGCGTTTCACATATACAATATTAATGTGGATGCGTAATATGTACACAGGCAGTTAAAGGGAGTGCAAGACTAAACGTTAATAGCAGCTTCGACGAATTGAAATGGTAAAGTTAAATACAGTTAAAGCTGTACTCATTATAAAGATTACGGGGGAAGTGAGCATTACCCCCTCCCAACCTCCCAACCTTCACTCCCCTACAGGACAGGTCGGGATTCGAGAAAAGAATACACATGCTGTTCAACCCACTGTATATATCTTAAGAGGCGACTAATGTGGGAATCCCCTGCATAAGTGGGGATTTGCTTTTGTGCCCTCTACTTGGGGACATGAAAGCATTGCTATATTTGGGATCTTTATATTTCTTTCTACTTTTGACTACCTTTTATTTCCTAGTGCCTTGCATGGTAACACCTCGCTTTTGGCTTTAATGTTGAGTGTTCGCCCAGGTGAGTAGGCAATGGGTTCTGTCCCCAGGCTGGGATATACCAAACCCATTAAAAATGGTAGTTGTTATTTCTCTGCTTAACATTCAGCAGTAAGGGAATGGCAACAACTGGTTTATCAGTTATCAGTATAATGTGACCTGGCGGATGACTGGGTGACTTCAGCATGATATTACAGTGAGATAGCACTACTATCATAAAGTCGGCATCAGATCCGTGTAACCATGCTACCATATCAGAGATACTAGTACTTGTTCATGGTGTTTTACCCACATAATCATGATGTAGTACTAAACTATAGACAGGCATCATTTACATGTGGTTAGTGCTACACGAAGGGAGATTAAATACAAGACAACAGATAGGTTGCCAATAAATATAGGGGAAGTTGAGGTATCTTTTCAGGTACTGACTGTCATTGGCCGAGGTAGAAGTGAATACACTTTCTTCCCTTGGCGAGACAGATTCGCCTTTTCGATTTAGACGGAGACCCTTAACCAAGCAACTTGAGCAGAACGGTATACTTAACAAGCAAACTAATTAAAAAGGCATTGGCATCCTCGATACTCCAGAGGTTACGCACACTGTCATGCTCTCTACACCCCCATTCTCGATACTCCAGAGGTTACGCGCACTGTCATGCTTTCTGCACCCCCATTCTCGATACTCAAGGGGTTACGCTCACTGTCGTGCTCTCTACACCCCCATTCTCGATACTCCAGAGGTTACACGCACTATCGTGCTCTCTGCACCCCATCCTCAATACTCCAGAGGTTACGCTCACTGTCGTGCTCTCTGCACCCCATCCTCGATACTCCAGGGGTTACGCTCACTGTCATGCTCTCTACACCCCCATCCTCGATACTCCAGGTGTTACGCTCACTGTCGTGCTCTCTGCACCCCCATCCTCAATACTCCAGAGGTTATGCTCACTATTGTGCTCTCTGCACCCCCATCCTCAATACTCCAGGGGTTACTCTCACTTGCGCTCTCTGCACCCCCTTCATCCATACTCCAGGGGTTACGCCCACTGTCTTGCTCTCTGCACCCCCATCATCAATACTTTAGGGGTTACGCCCAGTCATGCTCTCTGCACCCCCATCCTCGATATCCCAGAGGTTACGCCAACTGTCATGCTCTCTGCAACCCCATCCTTCATACTCCAGGGGTTACACGCACTGTTGTGCTCTCTGCACCCCCATCCTCAATACTCCAGGGGTTACGCGAACTGTCGTGCTCTCTGCACCCCCATCCTCCATACTCCAGGGGTTAATCTTACTTTAGCTCTCTGCACTCCCATCCTCAATACTCCAGGGGTTACGCTCACTTTAGCTCTCTGCACCCCCATCCTCAATTCTCCAGGGGTTACGCGAACTGTCGTGCTCTCTGCACCCCCATCATCCATACTTTAGGGGTAACGTGAACTGTCGTGCTCTCTGCACCCCCATCATCCATTCTCCAGGGGTTAATCTCACTTTAGCTCTCTGCACCCCCATCCTCCATACTTCAGGGGTTACGCGAACTGTCGTGCTCTCTGCACCCCCATCATCCATACTTAAGGGGTAACGTGAACTGTCGTGCTCTCTGCACCCCCATCATCCATACTTCAGGGGTTACGCGAACTGTCGTGCTCTCTGCAACCCCATTCTCAATACTCCAGGGGTTACCCTTACTTGCACTCTCTGCAACCCCATCCTCAATACTCCAGGGGTTACTCTCACTTTCTCTTTCTGCACCCCCATCCTCCATTCTCAAGGGGTTACGCTCAATTACGCTCTCTGCACCCCCATCCTCAATTTTCCAGGGGTTACGCTCACTTTCGCTCTCTGCACCTCCATCCTCCAGGGGTTACGCTCACTTTCGCTCTCTGCACCTCCATCCTCCAGGGGTTACGCTCGCTTACGCTCTCCGCACCCCCATCCTCAATACTCCAATACTCCAGGGGTTACGCTCCCTTTCGCTCTCTGCACCTCCATCCTCCATACTCCAGGGGGTACGCTCACTTTCGCTCTCTGCACCACTATCCTCCATACTCCAGGGGTTAGGCTCACTTTCGCTCTCTACACCCCCATCCACCACCCTCCAGGGGTTCCTCTCACTTTCGCTCTCTGCACCACCATCCTCCATACTCCACGGGTTACGCTCACCGGCGTGCTCTCTGCACCCCCATCTTCAATACTCCAGGGGTTACGCTCCCTTTCGCTCTCTGCACCTCCATCCTCCAGGGGTTACGCGCACTTTCGCTCTCTGCACCACTATCCTCCATACTCCAGGGGTTAATCTTATTTTAGCATACTCCAGGGGTTAATCTTACTTTCGCTCTCTGCACCCTCAACCTCAATACTCCAGGGGTTACGCTTACTTTAGCTCTCTGCACCACCATCCTCCTTACTCCAGGGGTTACGCTCACTTTAGCTCTCTGCACCCCTATCCTTCATACTCCAGGGGGTAATTTTATTTTAGCTCTCTGCACGCCCATCCTTCATTCTCCAGGGGTTAATCTCACTTTAGCTCTCTGCACCCCCATCTTCAATACTCCAGGGGTTACGCTCCCTTTCGCTCTCTGCACCTCCATCCTCCATACTCCAGGGGTTAATCTTACTTTGGCTCTCTGCACCCCCATCCTCAATGCTCCAGGGGTTACGCGAACTGTTGTGCTGTCTGCACCCCCATCATCCATACTGCAGGGGTTACGCGAACTGTCGTGCCCTCTGCACTCCCATCATCCATACTTCAGGGGTAACGCGAACTGTCGTGCTCTCTGCAACCCCATCATCCATACTTCAGGGGTCACGCGAACTGTCGTGCCCTCTGCACTCCCATCATCCATACTTCAGGGGTAACGCGAACTGTCGTGCTCTCTGCAGCCCCATCATCCATACTCCAGGGGTTACGCTCACCGTCGTGCTCTCTGCACCCCCATTCTCAATACTCCAGGGGTTACCCTTACTTGCTCTCTCTGCACCCCCATCCTTCATACTCCAGGCGTTACGCTCACTTTCGCTCTCTAGACCCCCAATCTCCATCCTCCAGGGGTTACGCTCTCTTTCGCTCTCTACACCCCCATCCTCCATCCCCCAGGGGTTACTCTCACTTTTGCTCTCTGCACCACCATCCTCCTTACTCCAGGGGTTACGCTCACCGTCGTGCTCTCTGCATCCCCATTCTCAATACTCCAGGGGTTACCCTTACTTGCTCTCTCTGCACCCCCATCCTTCTTACTCCAGGCGTTAAGCTCACTTTCGCTCTCTACACCCAAATCCTCCATCCTCCAGGGGTTACCCTCACTTTCGCTCTCTGCACCGCCATCCTCAATATTCCAGGGATTACGCTCACTTTCGCTCTCTGCCCCTCCATCCTCCAGGGGTTACGGTCGCTTACGCTCTCTGCACCACCATCCTCCTTACTCCAGGGGTTACGCTCACTTTAGCTCTCTGCACCCCTATCCTTCATACTCCAGGGGTTAATCTTATTTTAGCTCTCTGCATCCCCATCCTTCATACTCCAGGGGTTAATCATGTTTTCCCTCTCTGCACCACCATCCTCAATATTCCAGGGGTTACGCTCTCTTTCGCTCTCTACACCCCCATCCTCCAACCTCCAGGGGTTACACTCACTTTCGCTCTCTGCTCCCCCATCCTCAATATTCCAGCGGTTACGCTCACTTTCGCTCTATGCACCACCATCCTCCATACTCCAGGGGGTAATCTTATTTTAGCTCTCTGCATCCCCATCCTTCATACTCCAGGGGTTAATCTTACTTTGGCTCTCTGCACCCCCATCCTCATCCTCCAGGGGTTACACTCACTTTCGCTCTCTGCTCCTCCATCCTCCAGGGGTTACCCTCACTTTCGCTCTCTGCACCTCCATCCTCCAGGGGTTACCCTCACTTTCGCTCTCTGCACCACTATCCTCCATACTCCAGGGGTTAGGCTCACTTTCGCTCTCTACACCCCATCCTCCATCCTCCAGGGGTGACTCTCACTTTTGCTCTCTGCACCACCATCCTCCTTACTCCAGGGGTTACGCTCACCGTCGTGCTCTCTGCATCCCCATCCTTCATACTCCAGGCGTTACGCTTACTTTCGCTCTCTGCAACTTCATCCTCAATACTCCAGGGGGTACTCTCACTTTCTCTTTCTGCACCCCCATCCTCAATTTTCCAGGGGATACGCTCACTTTCGCTCTCTGCCCCCCCATCCTCAATATTCCAGGGGTTACGCCCACTTTCGCTCTCTGCACCCCCAATCTCCATCCTCCAGGGGCTACGCTCACTTTCGCTCTCTGCACCACTATCCTCCATACTCCAGGGGTTACGCTTACTTTCGCTCTCTGCAACTTCATCCTCAATACTCCAGGGGTCACGCGAACTGTCGCGCTCTCTGCACCCCCATCATCCGTACTTCAGGGGTTACGCGAACTATCGTGCTCTCTGCACCCCCATTCTCAATACTCCAGGGGTTACCCTTACTTGCTCTCTCTGCACCCCCATCCTTCATACTCCAGGCGTTACGCTCTCTTTCGCTCTCTACACCCCCAATCTCCATCCTCCAGGGGTTACGGTCGCTTACGCTCTCTGCACCACCATCCTCCATACTCCAGGTGTTACGCTCACTGTCGTGCTCTCTACACCCCCATTCTCGATACTCCAGAGGTTACACGCACTATCGTGCTCTCTGCACCCCATCATCCATACTTCAGGGGTCACGCGAACTGTCGTGCCCTCTGCACCCCCATCATCCATACTTCAGCGGTTACGCGAACTGTCGTGCTCTCCGCACCCCCATCATCCATACTTTAGGGGTTACGCGAACTGTCGTGCTCTGTGCACCCCCATCATCCATACTTCAGCGGTTACGCGAACTGTCGTGCTCTCTGCATCCCCATTCTCAATACTCCAGGGGGTACTCTCACTTTCTCTTTCTGCGCCCCCTGCTCACTATTGTGCTCTCTGCACCCCCATCCTTCATTCTCCAGGGGTTACTCTTACTTTAGCTCTCTGCACACCCATCCTTCAAACTACAGGGGTTAATCATATTTTAGCTCTCTGCACCCCCATCTTCCATACTCCAGGGGTTATGCTCTCCGTCGTGCTCTCTGCACCCCCACCATCCATACTTCAGGGGTTACGCGAATTGTCGTGCTCTCTGCACCCCCACCATCCATACTTCAGGGGTTACGCGAGCTGTCGTGCTCTCTGCACCCCATCATCCATACTTCAGGGGCTACGCGAACTGTCGTGCTCTCTGCAGCCCCATCATCCATACTCCAGGGGTTACGCTTACTTTCGCTCTCTGCAACCCCATCCTCAATACTTCAGGGGTTACTCTCACTTTCTCTTTGTGCACCCCCATCCTCCATTCTCAAGGGGTTAGGCTCAATTACGCTCTCTGCACCCCCATCCTTCAGTCTCCATGGGTTAATCTTACTTAAGCGCTCTGCACCCCCATCCTCAATGCTCCAGGGGTTACGCGAACTGTCATGCTCTCTGCACCCCCATCCTTCTTACTCCAGGCGTTACGCTCACTTTCGCTCTCTACACCCCCAATCTCCATCCTCCAGGGGTTACGCTCACTTTCGCTCTCTGCACCACCATCCTCCATACTCCAGGGGTTACGCTCACTTTCGCTCTCTACACCCCCAATCTCCATCCTCCAGGGGTTACGCTCGCTTACGCTCTCTGCACCCCCATCCTCAATACTCCAGGGGTTACGCTCACTTACGCTCTCTGCACCACCATCCTCAATACTCCAGGGGTTACGCTTACTTTCGCTCTCTGCAACCTCATCCTCAATACTCCAGGGGTTACGCTCACTTTCGCTCTCTGTACCCGTGATATACGTCATGACAAAGCTAAAGGCTGTTTTTTAGCCACCTAGTGATACGTCATGACAAAACTAAAGGCTGTTTTAGCCACCTAGTGATACGTCATGACAAAACTAAAGGCTGTTTTAGCCACCTAGTGATACGTCGTGACAAAATCAAAGGCTGTTTTAGCCACCTAGTGGATGAGACGGAGAAGAGCAGCTTGATCCTTTAATGTACTGACAATATGCATCGTATGTGCTGATAAACGTATCTTAGTCAGAGCGATTCTATCTCGCTTTGGTATAAGTAATGTTGCAATGTTAAACTATCGGTTAAATGTCTATACAAATGATATTTCGAGGAGCTCTCTAGTAATTCAAACATTTCTTGCCATGCGTTATCAAATATTCTCTGCTTAATAAGTGGCAGGGCCACAGATATATTTAGATTGTTTTGATTTAACCACATTTCACTAAAACCGAGTGAAAAAAGTGTATCTTTCCCAAATGTTACCCAATTAAAAACACTTTTTTTTTGTATATTCATGAGTTCCTCATAAGCAGTTTTAAGAATACAGTTCTTAGTATTTAATAGCTTGAACCAGTACTTAATCAAGTTATAATGCTTGGTATGTACAATTGGAAATATACCCAATTCAAAATGGATCATAACATTACATGTGGATTTTTAGCCCACCATCATCTGATGGTGGGCTATTCAAATCACCCTGCGTCCGTGGTCCGTCGTCCGTCCTTAAACAATTCTTGTTATCGGTATTTCTCAAGAAGTCCAAGAGGGATCTTTCTCAAATTTTATATGCAGGTTCCCCTTGGTCCTTAGCTGTGCATGGCAACTTTTGTGACTGATCGGATAAACAGCATGGCCGACAGGAAGCCATCTTGGATTTTGATATTGAAAGTTTGTTATCGCTATTTCTCAAGAAGTACCAGAGGGATCTTTCTCAAATTTGATATGTAGGTTCCCCTTGGTCCTAAGTTGTGCAGGGCAATTTTTGAGACTGATCGGATAAACAACATGGCCGACAGGCAGCCATCTTGGATTTTGATATTGAAAGTTTGTTATCGCTATTTCTCGGGAAGTATCAGAGGGATCTTTCTCAAATTTAATATGTAGGTTCCCCCTTGGTCCTTAGCTGTGCAGGGCAACTTTTGAGACTGATCGGATAAACAACATGGCCGACAGGCAGCCATCTTGGATTTTGATA
>NW_018406412.1:862580-879866 GCF_002113885.1 Mizuhopecten yessoensis
TATTAAGTTTAGATCAAAAGTTACCTCAAGGTGCATTTACTGTTAACATGACTCGATCAAACAGATTAGAGGAAAGAAGAGAAAAGATCGAACTGACAAAGAACTAATGAAGATGGTACAAAGGTGGGTGCCAAGATCCCTCTGGGATCTCTTGTTAAAAAAATCTTTTTACAAAACTCCAGGTGAACTTTCTCAATATTCATACCTTGAGCCCCATACTTCAGATGCGTTACACAGTATACTGGTAACATAATATAAAGGGGTGCTTCTCAGAGCAGTGCGAAATTCTTACCTGCTCAATTATTAAATGGACGCATATCCTGTGTGAAATGAGGAGGTAGAAACACCGGAAATGCTGACAACATATTTTAGTATGTATTGAATTTGAGCAAATTGAAACAGACATCAATCCGATTTTGATGCAATGGAAATACCGATTTCGTATCGAAAAAGCTATTGTGAAATCAAATCTAACAAAATAAGAAGCAGGGAAATACCGAATTTTACAAATCATAATTCGAAACCAAATCTATGAATAATTGGCTAAATATATTACTAAAAGGAAATATGTATACAAAACTACCAGAAAATTGTAGGAGGGAACATGCTTTCAAGCTGACAGCAGATACGTCAGTCAGATTCAAACCTTATCCAGTTCCCTGTGCCAGGAAAGAGACGGTAAGCAAAAGAGTGAATGCTGTATTGGTGATGGGGGTTATAGAACCGTCAACATCCATGGGGGTAGGGGGTTATAGAACCGTCAACATCCATGGGGGCAGGGGGTTATAGAACTGTCAACATCCATGGGGGCAGGGGCATGTTCGGGTCATCCTCGATACTCCAACCTCTCCACCACAGTAAAGATAAATTGAGCTCCGCGTGATCTTGGTCATCCTCGATATCCAATGGGTTACGCTCACTTTCGCTCTCTACACCCCTGGAATATGTCATAGCAAAATCGAAGGCTCAGTGGGCATCACCTAGTGGATGAGACAAGAAGACTAGTTTGATCCTTTGATGTGCATCAAATGAATTTCGCGGTCGCGTAACAGGAAAACGTATGGCTTTGAAGTCGGGTATCGCTGCTCTTTAATCTTCAAAGGACAGGTATCAGCCTAGCAATTGGTTAGGTATTTGTTTCCTGAGACCAACCAAATAGCTATCCGCGTGCCTTCAGTTTTGCTATGACATATTCCAGGGTTGCAGAGAGTGAAATTGGGCGTAACCTCTTTAGTACTGAGGATGTCTGTTGTTGTGTTTGACAAGAAACATGACGCAGAAATAAGGTTTACGTAGTAGACTTCAGACGGCTTCAGATTTATCACCATAAATTTCAACCCCATGATAAGTGATTGATTATATACAAACATTCTTCAACATTTAAGATAAAAATGATTGTCGACTAATAAATTAACCAACGTAATACCAAGATCACACAATTTCTGTAAAAAAAATATACAGACTAAACGTGGCATAGATTGCTCTAATGAAGAAGTTGGTATTAAGGTATCTGCGCAAAAGAGAATCTGAAACGGAACGTTTTGAAGATGAAACTACTAGATGTTTTCTCTCTCTTAGCAACCAAGGACCTGTTGTACGAGTCCTGATCACATACAAAATGTTGTCTTTGTTTTAACAATTTTGATTCGAAGGGAAGCAAATCCACACTTCTGCAAAAACGTACCAGGCACAAATTGTGGTGTTTTGCGAATTCACGTGTATACTCATTCTGTAGTACAAGCATTGGATATATCTATAGATCCAGTGTTCCTTGGTTCTGACCATTTGAGTAGGGAACATTCACTTTCACACAATACTTTATTCTCAGAAACATTCTTTGGAGACAAAGTGACAGCCTTAATTGAAAATAAATTGTTTTCTTGTGAATCTAGAATCACCAGTTTGAAAACAAACTCAAATCCTCACATCATTTTTTTCTTCCGTCTTTTTTTCCCCAAGTCTGCCATTCCAACACATATCATACTCTTGTATCTTGCAAACATTATCTGTAAATGTCATCAGCTCTTAATACGGCGTCTAACTTTAATAAATTTATAAAAACAAAGTAACAAACAAACATACGATGTCTAAACTCCATTGATATTGCAAGAAATTGTCTGGGGATCTGACAACTGATTAGGCAGTAGAATAAATGTTTTGGTGGCCATCTTGAAAATGAATAAACCAACGAACATTTTCCAAACATGTTTTCTGTTGATTAAATATTAATTCCATCTAAACTGGAACAAATATTTTCTTCTTTTCTGTCAGTTTTCAGTCAAAATGATTAGACTATACACATAGCCATGAATTCTGGTGTTTAGACCATATGGATATTTGATCCCGTCTTTGAATATGTTCCACCACATATTTTGGATTGATATTTTTGTCACTGGTAGTTCATGACTTGGTCCTTCTATAATCAAAATATTTTTGGTATACAAAAGTTTTAAGATACTTTTATTCTAAGATGAACACATATTTTTTGTCAGGAAAATATCAGTGCTCCAGATGGCTTCTGGCTGTTAATTTGTCTGTAAATATCTGATAACTCACCATAGCAAAATATTTTACATGTATAATGATCCTTCAATGCATTATTAGTTTGACAACATTTGTCTCCTGGGAAAAAAAGTGTTCATTTGAATTTTGGTTTGTGTTTTTGTTGTGATAAGNCCCCCCCTTTAAGGGTGACTACAGCATCTTTCAGGGGGCTTGTTGAATCCTCGTTTGATACAGAGCCATGTATATGTCAGACCCAGACAGGATTTTCTAAAAAGAAATTCAAAAGGTTTTGATCAAAATTTTTCTCAATAAGGGATCCCGATATATCGAGGTGAAACCAGAGTGCAGTAATGTATAGCTTATATCATCAATTTTCAGTTATGCCATTGGTCTTGTATTTAACCCTTTCACCACTGTAGACCATAATGGACTCATCCCAATATATGCTTCGAAGAGTCCACTAAAATTACCTAGGGGTGAAAGGGTTAGGAGGCACAGAATACCTAATATTTAATCTTATGATGCAGATGTTTTTCAGAGGTATGATGGATATCAGCAGGCTTTTGACGATGTTTGGATCCATCCAGAAACCCCAGAAAAGTTTCTTAATATATGTGTCGTGTGTGCTGCATGAGAGACTATCTTGAGAGGGACTAACAGCCACAACAATCAAAATACATGGTCGGCTTCCAAACCGTAGATTCTTAGGACATTGTAAGAGGAATTGTGAGTTACGCTCAACCCAGATAAAATCCAAGGCGTGAATGACGCGCCAATACCAATATAAAAGAACCGAAGTGGTCTTTGCTAGGAGGTCTGGTTTGTTATTTTGATTCGATTCCACTGTGTTCGACAATGGCTGTAACATTAGCAAACCAGACTAAAACTATCCTAACCAAGATGTTTGGGGGAGTTAACAGGAACAGGTATTTCATTACTGAAAACAGTGTTAATCAAGGCGCAGTGTCACAACCTGTCTGACCGTGAGAAGATTTATGCTGACGACAGGTGTGTCAAATGTAGGACTTGAAGCCGTTCTACTATAAGAATTGAAGACGGGAAGTTATCCGGTCACCAATGCTAGTGAAAGTTGGAACCAAGAAAAAGACTGGTCGAGAAGGAAAGCTAGGCCATTATGTGGGGCGTTCAAAATTTACACACATACTTTTACGGACGAATTGTGTTTCAGACCGATCACCAGTCACTCTATAGTGTATATGAACAAAGCAAAAGACTGAATTTGCATCCTCGCTACTCCAGTTGTAATGCACACTTTCGCTCTCTGCACCCCCGGAATATGACATAGCAAAATTGAAGACACGCGGCTAGCTATTTGATTAGTCTCAGGTAAAAAAAAAGCACACCTGACCAATCCCTTGGCTAATACCTGTCCTTTGAGGGTAACATAGTAACAACACCGACTTCAAAGCCAGTCAACTTTACCGTTACGCGACCAACAGATTATTAATCCTCGATATCCAGGGGTTACGCTCCCTTTCGCTCTCGGCACCCATGGAACATGGCATAGCAAAATCGTAGGCTCGGTGCACCTTGAAGGTTTGATGTAAATCAAAAGTATCTTGCGGTCGCGTAACGGTAAAACTTACTGGCTTTGAAGTCGGGTGTCATTTTGTGATGACAGTGAATGCCGTCGTTGTGTTCATGTTTCTTTTAACGAAAACACAGTTTTATCTGTAAGTTCTGATCAAAATATATAACTGTACAGAGCTGCAAAAATATCAGTGAAAGATATGTTTTAGTATCAATAATATTTCATTCATGTCAACTAATGTCTCGATTATACGCAGTCTCAAAGCAAATCGATACAGAATTTCACTTTCCGTAATCGAGTTATCTCCCTTTCAACGTCAAATTTCAGCTTTTCGGATGGATTATGAGTACAATGTACCAAAACAAACGAAGAAAAGAGCAATTACATTTTAAGGACCATAGGACTATTTCGACAAAGCAATTTGATACAATATTCTCCCCTCGTAAAATTTGAGTTATCGCCCTTACAACGTCGAATTTCAGCTATACAGATGACGCACTGCTTTGCATAAAATATGGTACTTGGCAAAAAAAGCCAACTTTTTACTGACCATAGAGCCATTTCCACAAAGCAAGTCGATACAGAATACTCTCTTCGTAAAATTTGAGTTATCTCCCTTCCAACGTCACTTTTCAGCTATTGGGATCAACGCATTGCCTTACATATAATATAAGAGAAGGTATTATAAACACTCTACACACGAAGAAAGAGGCACCTAACAGCAAAACAAAGTAAACATTTTACTGACCACAGAGGAATTTCGTCTAAATTGGACTCAGCAGAGGTGCTAAAGGTTATTGTAATTAAAATCTATGTCCAAACGCGTGTTCCGAAACATTCTTGTAACCTTCCTTTTTTGTCTCGCCACCACGAAGTAGCGGAAGCGAGACTAATGTGTTGCTTTTCCGGCGACGGCGGCATCAACATTGCGTTTGTGTGTTTAACTTAGTTTCACTGAAAGTATTCATTTGAAAGTGCTAGACCAATCAAACTTGAACCATCGATTCATCTTAGGTAGTACATTTTGAACCCATGCACCAAATGCTGAATGCGGCCTACTTTTTATAGTCCATTGACTTTGTCAGCATCTCCATCAACTTTAAGTTTTTGCATTAAAGCTAGTTTCTGTGATATGTGCATTGATGGTCAAGCGGGGCCAAGGGGAGACCTATCAATCCGAATGGGTTTTTTTTAATCTTTGTTGTTGACATCAGATAACTTGTTCGGAAAAGAGAACTTCATGTAAACTGTGCTATGATATTGGTTACAGCCACGCTAATTGTCCTCCAGAAAGCGACAATAACTTTATACCTTATTATAATTTTAAAAAACCCAGTTTAATTTGATTTATCGTCCTATTAATACCTAAGGCCATTTGAGGACTTGCATCCATTCGTGTGTATGTATATATGTATTGGATGTGGTATGTTGCCTCAAAACATCCTCGGAATTCTAGGCGTTGCGTTCTCTGCACCCCTGGAATAAGTCACGACGAAATCGATGTATATGTACGCGCCACCGTGTGGATGAGACAGTAAACTAGTTGGACTCTTTGATGTTCATCAAAAGAATCGCGCGGCAGTGTAACGGTAAAATTGCTTTTCTCTTTCTCCTGTTACAAATCTATACTGTTGCTAACAATACTTAATATTTTGAACAGATTTACAATTTTATAATTCAATTGAGGATAGATGCAATTCAATTGAAGATAAATGCAATTCAATTGAAGATAGGTGCAATTCAATTGAAGATAGATGCAATTCAATTGAAGATAAGTGCAATTCAATTGAAGATAGGTACAATTCAATTGAAGATAGGTACAATTCAATTGAGGATAGATGCAATTCAATTGAAGATCAATGCAATTCAATTGAAGATAGGTGCAATCCAATTGAAGATATATGCAATTCAATTGAAGATAGGTGCAATTCAATTGAAGATAGGTTCAATTCAATTGATGATAGGTACAATTCAATTGAAGCTATCTTTAACTAATTGTACCTATCTCCAATTGAATTGAACCTATCTTCAATTGAATTGAACCGCTCTACAAATACAACATATCCTAAATTGAATTGAGCCTATATTGAATTATTTGAAGAAAGGTACAATTAATTGAATGTATGTTAATTTGGCGTTCCAAACAACATGCAGTGTGTGTAATGAGAGACGAGGCTAGTACGTGTGGATGATACTGTCATTCAGATGTTAAAGTCTTAATCTGTACAGCAACTATAACGAGTCAAAGTAAATGATCTGAAACAAATTCCGTTTTGTAATCAACGTACGTGAAAAAAGCTCAATTGCATGTATAGTGGACAGAGTACGGTCACATTAACTGTTTAATTTTCGTCAAACAAATAACCTGTAGGCGATGTGTCGTTACTGAAGTATATCCCGAGTATCCTCTAGCCCCTGGCACCAGATTTGACACCTTATTGGCAGATAGACGTCTGGTGTTTGACCAGAGCGCATTACTAGCCTAGATAAAAACGTGGAATATACATTCGCTAAGTTTTGAGTTGTCTCGTTCAACTAGACGCTTGATCACTTATAATCCAAGACACATTCGGCACACCTCGGCAACTTAGATGAAAGGTACCGGAATCGGCCGAGGTTTGCCGAATGATTCAAGAGACTCTCTATTCGGCGTAGTTGCGCAGGCAACAAGAGTCTGGTTGAACGAGACTAAGTTTTGTGGTGCTGACGGTTTACCGTTCTGACTGCAAACATTTGTTACAGCTGAGCACAACACATACTTCAAATGTATCAATAAATGGGTTCTTTATTGATCCAAACCCGTCCTTTCTATCACCGACAGCTACTACATTCCGTCAGTAGACTCCTCGGTTTTCAATTGTTCAAAAAGTATCACCTGAGCGACGCCATGTTGTAGGTAATGGTAGTAACTAATCAACGCACCGTACTGATCCGAACCGTAAACGAAATAGATATTCTTATTTAGAAAAATTCCGGACCACCTGGTTTTGTCGATTAGTGACTTTTTTTAAATGGCCGCCACAAATTGATAAGCAAGACGTCAGGTTGCCTGAGCGTTTGTGCTGAGAGGTAATATGAGGCATCAGCATGTTCCTGATAAAGACTTTTTAAAAATTGACACCGCGAAGTATTTGACGAGGAGACGTTCGGAGAAAATATGGAATTTCTACAAAAGTAAGAATGTCACATAGGACTCATGTAGATTTTTTCACTATAAAAAATGTTCTGCATCCAAAACAGTTGGAATTTTAAAGATATCTCTTTTGCATTTTTTTTAATATAATATAGACTATTTGTGTTTAACTATATCATAGGAAATGTCATAACGTTTAAATTTTATCTCTCTATCGTCTGAATAAGAAAATCGGGCTTTCCACTTAATTATTATCATTTGAAGATATTTAAGGAATACTAAGTAACCAGGATTTTGTTTGGGGTTATTCGGTAAGTACCCAAAAATCATGTATGCACTTTGCATAAATCCACGAAGCGAAATGTATTGCTGTTTATTTTTTGGTCATGTTCGAGTTACTACGCATTTCGGTTCGTAGTCTGATGACTGAAACGAAGTTTGTTTAGTTTTATATAGTGACATTGTAGTGCAAATGTAAACGTTACTTTATACACTGATGTTGACTTAAGTTTGGCGTCTATGATAACGTCACTCTAGATATACTTGCCCTCTAGTCCAACTGAGTGATAGGATCGAGCGTCAACACTGAATCAACCTGTCAAAGGGAAGTCGTATAGCCGCTACGTTGTAACCACAAGCTGAGGTTAGATATGATATATCAAACTTCAAACCTCAGTTCAGAACCCCCCCCCCCCCCCCCAAAAAAAAAAAAAAAAAAATATGTGTCTAGTGTTAGTAAGTACATGTTGAAGTAACAGCATTCCCTTAATCTGGTATTCATTTTATATATTCTGGTCACAGTAGTAACGGAATTCTCTCAATGTTTGCCCGTAATAATATCACAAAAACTGCACTGAATATATTAAGGTACATGTACCTATAGAGTCGCTGGTAGGAATTAGATTGATAGTTGTCAGTCCATTTGTGATTAATCACATTTAACTCTCTCATCACGTGACAATCAATGCGACTATCAAATTGATCATGTATTCCTGTTTGTCTATGTAAATTTTTCAAGGTTGATGTATTGTTATTATGCTAATGAGTGAGCATTTTGATCTGATTGTCACTACCCTAGTGGTTGATGTGAGGATGTGACATCACTTGGTGCTGTTGATTATTATTGTTGATTTTAATGAATGTATGTATTGTATGCACTTCCACTTATGTTACCTCGATATCCCCATATTCATAGTCCGTTCCAAATGTCCAGTTTGACCACTTGAATTGTTCGGGAAAGCCCAGCTATAACAAATAGCGCCGATAACGTCTCCTGACTAGGTGTTCAGGTACTGAGTATATATATCGGGCGCAATGAATAGAATCAGAACCGTGTCATGTTTTTCGAAAAATATGCTATTGTCTTATCCGATTGAGGTATGTAATAGAATGATATTTTTTTAATAATTTACCTTGTTTCATTTAAACAGTCACATGAGCATTCATTGTATTGCTTACTACTGATATTAATATATGCATATATATTTAATTAATAATTACAGCTTTACTATATACATTTATCTTGTTTATTATTGCTTTTCAGTTGTAATATACCATTACAATATATTTTCACGGTCTTTATATTGACATCACGTTTCATTCAACACACAGTTGCAGTCAAGCTCACAAATTCAATGGAGCATGAAATAACATGCTTTGTTGCGCCCTGGCCTAATCCAAAGAGGGACACAAAAGCTTTGGGTTTTATCCTTATCAGAGGTGGGCCAATATGGTATTTCGTACATAGGATTAACTATTGCTTGAAGCGGAAAGTAATAAGAATAGGAAAACGTCAAGAGCTAACAACATCGTATCAGCTAAAGTCATTTGAGTACGGTGACCTCTGATGATTTGACTACTGATATGAGGTAAGCTAATTTCAAACCCAAGGATATCCTCAATAACCAAAGGTTTCACTCACGACACACATCTTCTCTGTACCCTTTGAATATATCAATGACAAAAAAAAACAAAAAAATGAACAATGCCCAGCTTCAAATCCTGTCAATTTATAAGGTGCGCTACCGAGAGGTTCCTTTCATCTTCATCGAAGGCATCAGACTAGTACACATGCACCTATATTAACGGTGAGGTGTCGCAGAAGACGCCTTTTGTTTTTTCATGACATATTCCATAGTCACAGAGAAGATATGTATACTATGAGCAGAACTCTTGGTATTTCGAGGACGAAGTAGGAAATCGTGCAAAGCAGGAAACCACACACCCCTCACAATTATTCAGAATAATGCAAACTGTTAAGTAGACGATTCTCTTGCCCTTCACTATCGCACCTCACCTAATCACGGTGATTAATTTGTTAACTCTTTGATTGCTTGATCGATTCGTTTTACGTCCGCCACACTACCGAATAGTTCGGTTAAGACGTAATCGGAACATCTCGGACGATTCTCATCGGGGCGAGGTGTACTGAATGATACGAGAATTATACACCTAGTGAATATGTATACATTTTACCTGTGTAACGCAAACACCGCTTACCTATATTATGCCAAAAGTAGAACCATAGCTAGCATTCGAGTTTGTCTTGAAATTCAACGCATTTATCGTCGCCGATAAGAAAAGCTGTCTACATACACGGTACAATTAGCACAATATGTGCACGTTATTTTTGTTTAAATGCGGGTGGCAATAATGTTAAAGTAGTTTTCCCACAATGTTGTAAAAGACATGATATTTTTCTTTTGCAAATGCTTTTAGAATGATCACACTGTGCTGTTTAGAAACAGGACACTTGGTATCTTCCGAATGTTCGGCAAATAAATTGTCACAGTGAATATTGTCATCTAAACATAGACTTTGTTGTCATTTGATAACATAGTCTGCGTTTTACAAGTTATATGCTGGAAATCCCCCATATGCCTATAAATAGAATCGTGTATTAATAGAACAACGTCACAGAAGTTTTAATCTTCGCACTCCAATCCGGAAGAAGCTATTTACCTCCATATAGTAAATTACTGGAAAACTGTTTTAAAGATCCCGGATCAAAAATATAAATTACCAGCGAGAGTTATTTAAGGATGCCCTTACTACTGCTAAAACATGCAACTACCCGTTGGAAATACATTTTTTCCGGCATGACTATAATTAGCTTCGATAAATAATTCCTGAAAAGAAATCCCTAACTTGCGGGACTTTTATGAACGAAAATAGTAAATAGTAAAATAACAATAGAAAATCAACAACAGTGTTCTGAAAGTAAATAGTCAGTGTTGCTAAATCGGGATTCGAACACTGAACCTGACATTGTTATACTGACGCTCTAACAGACAGCTATCTTGTCAACGGAAGTGTCCTGGCCCAGCTTCAAATCGAAATTAAGGGGAAGTAACTGTATTTCCGAACGAAAGTGCAGTGGGATAGGGATCTTTAAATATATGCTAATAATTTGTCAGATTGACTGATTTTTGAAATATAACCATTTTCTTTTTTATTATCGCTCATATAGCGACGGAATTTAAAGATATAATATTTAATGTTAAAGCTTCTTGATATCTAGTACATCAGGATTTTAAATAACAAAAAAATACCCGGATGACATGCGTTTTAGACCAGGATCTACCTTCACATTAATTATATAACAATTTTTCCTGGAAAAGGTAATATATCGCATAGGTACACACATTTATAAGAGATAATATCATAATTTTATCACAACACAGTTTGAAATTCGATGATAATATAGGATAGCATAAAATGATTTATCTGATTGTGAAATGGTGAATACAGTTAGGTCATTACCTACTAACCCGTAAAGCCTCCATCGGCTTATTTACAATGGGATCCCTTGTAGTAAACAAACAATTTATCATAACAATTCTCAAAGGAATTATTTAAATTGAAAAACAAAATTCAAGTTTTCTCCGTCATTATCTAACTTGAATTATCCTTTCCCTTGTGCGATGTGAATATCAGCGTTGATAATTATGCTATTTTGTGTTCCTTTTTTATTTCGTTGACAAAGCCACGCCCTGTCTCTTTAAACATGTGATACGACTTGGGAATTGGCTAAGATGCTTAGATTTATATAGGGGATGCCGTTGAAGAAACCAAAGACGTTTACTCTTTCGGAACACCTGGTCCTACTCATTTCCTAGTTATCCTTGCAAAATTTCATATTTCCGTATTTTCCCTAGTTTCATCAATTTTGAGTTCAATTGACAGTTTTGTTGAAACGTCAGCGCTCTTTTGTAGTATTTTTCTGAAGAAATACTATAATGGGCAGATTGGTCGAGTGGCTTCCACGCAGACGGCTGGGGTTCGATCTTTGAAGTCGTCGCACACATGGAATATCATAGAAAGTGTTTTTACTCCTGCCCACACAACTCCAACAACCCAGTTGGAGTATACAATGGTGTTGGATGGATGTTGCGGTATCGGTGTTGTAGCATTCAAGTGAGGTGGCACTATAAATGATGCCATTGGAAGCACGGTCCCATTACAAACAGAACAATACATCTCCAGCACATACGCAGGCATAGACACATAGGGAGATATTAGCCAGGTGGCATAGGGCTAGTAGTTAGCGCCTGATAAGGCAGCTCCTGCGAATTTCTCAAAATTATTGATTAATGTATATGCTAATTGTATTAATTGTATATCTACGTACTGTAAAGCGCTTTAGAGTGGCTTATGTTAGCTAGATAGGGCGCTATATCAAATGTTGTATATTATCATTTTATTATAACGTACAGCAGTTATTTCATCCAGTAATATTTGATGGTCGTGAAAATAATACTATTCCTGGCTTTTCATTTTTAAGTACTAATATTGTATAATGATATAGTTAATCAAATGCTGCATATTTAGGTAACTTGTTCAATTCTCGTATTCCGCATTCCCGATGATCGCAGCAATTCTATTGTCACGAATACTATTCTTTTACAGTACTCGTTAGGTATCTGAATATGATATCAAATATTCCTGCTTATTATCACGAACAAATGTATATCATATTACTTGCGAACTACATGTACCAGTTATATTTGTTTTTTTAGTACTAAAGTAAGTCATTCCATGTGCATCAAGGGTATTCAATGTGCATCAAGGGTATTCCAGGTGCATCAAGGGTATTCCGTGTGCATCAAGGGTATTCCAGGTGCATCAAGGGTATTCCATGTGCATCAAGTGTATTTCAGGTGCATCAAGTGTATTCTAGGTGCACCAGGGTATTCCAGGTGCATCAAGGGCATTCCAGGTGCATCAAGGGTATTCCAGGTGCATCAAGGGTATTCCATGTGCATCAAGTGTATTTCAGGTGCATCAAGGGTATTCTAGGTGCACCAGGGTATTCCAGGTGCATCAAGGGTATTCCAGGTGCATCAAGGGTATTAGATAAACACAAATATACAAGGAGCTTACTTTATGTTGCTAATTCGTACTTACGTAGAAAATGCAATAAAATAACGTAATTACATTTTTGTGGAATGTTTTATGAACAGTTCCTGGTTGCAATTTCAGGTAAAATATTTTTAAAGCAATTTGCTTTATTTGATTTATTTAATTTATTTAATCTCTTTGTTAATGTAAGTTTTGGACCAATACACATGCATCGTCTAGTCCTTCATTTTGAATTGATTGCTTTACACCTCAGTAAATAATCTGTCGTCAGACATGTAATTTTTATAACCGCTACAGTGATTTATAATAATATATATACACCCATGCTGCTCACCAGTGATAAGGTGATAAGGGAATCATAAAATCTTTTCTCTGATTAATGTGTTTGATGAATTATTTTGCTTTAAAAGCCCCATTCTTTAGTAGTAACAATTTCAATTTTTCACTAACCACTGGTAACAGTTTTCAAACCTATGAGCAACCATGCCCAGAAACGTACGTATCTTTAATGGTGTATATGATACTATAGTTTACCGTGGATAGGAGCTACAACAGATATTTTAGTGTTAAAAGAATATTTTCGTTTATCTATTTAATCACTTTGCTAATCACCGACCATATAAGCAACCGTGTCCAGAAATGAGCTTCTCTTTATTGAAGTATAGGGTATCATACTTCATCTTGGCTAAGAACTACAACAGGATATTTGTATTTCAAATTTTTAAAGTTAATCTACTTAATCCCTATGCTAATCACAGACCGATATACATTTTGTGTTTTCTGGAACCAATGAGCTTACTTTGTAAGGGCTTCATGTTGACTGGATTGGGAATTAATCTCTCATCAGTCACATTCTTTTTATTAACGTTACAATTATTAATGATAAATAATAATTTCGTTTGTTTGTTTGTGTGTGACGTCCTATTCACAGCTATGGCCATTTAAGGACGAGCCAGGTTTTGGTGGTGGATGTAAGCCGTAGTTCCCGGAGAAAAAAACACCAACCTATGGTCAGTATCTGGCGACTGCCCAACGTAGGCCTCGAACACGCGACCCAGTGACGGATGGCTAGTGGTATCAGAATGTCAGACTTGGCCAACGCGCGCAGCTCCTTTAAATGATCATAAACACCAGAAATGTACTTATCTTTGATTATATATCCTCTGTCGTAATCCTGAAAACAGGAAAATCAATATGACACACCAAAATCTTCGGTTACAACCAGGAAGAGTTAAATGGAGGTTGTCCGGTTGCCATATGCTCAGCAAGGCTAATATACCAGCAAACAAATGTAAACAATCAAAATGTAATTTTATGTTTAAATCAATTAATGTGAATTATTAAATTTTATTTCATTTTTGCAAGTGAAATATCGGATTTCTGATATCTTTCATACTGTGACAAATATCAAAAGTTCAAAAGTAATTTTGTCACAGTGTAAAAATATCACTTTTTGGTATTGACCAATCATTATATTTCACTCGTATGGCTAATATTTTGATATTTCTCACTCGTGCTGCGCACTCGTGAAAAATATCAAATATTAGCCACACTCGTGCAATACATTTGTTATTACTGTAGACACCATTAAATACCCTCTATATATGATGTTTCCCGCATCTCCCTCGCTGCCTCTCCTCTTGCCATCAAAGGACTGGAAACACAACCATACGTCAATACAGTCAATATAGCTATTGCTTTGATATATGATTGTTTCTTATTTCCTGAATTCGACAAAAACAAATCAATACTATCTTACTTTACACTAATTGATGTGTAAATACATCAATTACACATCTGGTGTTCGTAATTTAAACTGTAATATATTAATATTATTAAGGATCCCCGTATCAACGCCAAACTATGTAACTACATATTGAAAAACTATCTATTCTGAAAAGAAAACTATACATTGCTGGGCAATTCTGAAAAAATACGGAGGTGAAATGAACAGATTGTAATCAACATCAGTGTTCTGAATGTAAACATTCAGCAAGGTTCGAACCCTAGGCTACAGATTGTAATACTTTTTCTCTAACCGACTAAGCCACTTGGTCAACAGAAATGATTTGGCCGAATATAATTAAGAGGAGGTTACTGTATATAAGATAAATATAAAGTGAGGCAGAGATCTTTAGAAGAACATTGATAATTTCTTATTCAACCGTATAAACCCGCTCCTGTGATTTTCTATGCAAGGACACTTACTCTTCATATAAATGGGAAAAAAAGCAAACGAGATACCTTCAAAATTCCAACTGTGTCGGATGAAGAACAACTTTACTGGTGCAAAAAATACATGAGACCTATGTGACATTCTTACTTTTTGTGAAATTCTATATTTAATCCGGACGTCTGCTTGTTAAATCCTTCGCTGCGTCCATTTTGAAAAAGTCTTTATCATGAACATGCTTATTCCTGATATTTTCCCACTCGGTACAAACGCTCAGACGACCTGACGTATTGCTCATCAAATTTGCGGCGGCCATTTTTGAAAAGTGACTAATCAACAAAAAGAGGCGATCCGGAAAACTTCTACATAAAGTAAAATGAATTTACCATTCCATTTTAGATCCGGATTAGACAATCGAAAATCGTAGACTCTACTGACGGAATATAGTAATCCCAACCCATATACCAAGACTTCATAAACATGCTGGATGACAACAACTTAGTCCAAATGGTGAGTGAACCCACAAGGGAAGAAAACATTCTGGATTTATTCCTTACAAACAACCCGACACTTGTTAGTCGAGTTACCAATATGCCAGGTCTATCATATCATGATGCAGTGTATATAGAAGTAATTCTCTATTATAAATCCCAAAAACAAAAACCAAGACAGGTCGATATGTACAAAAAGGCAGATTGAAAGAAACTTAAGGATAGGATGTGTACATTCGGAAAAACTTTCACCGAAAATCACCACGGTAGGTCCACTGAAAAAAGGTAAGAAACAGGGAACACTTCCTGCACTACAAACACCTGGTACAAAAGATGATTAAAGAATCCCATAACAGGAACTCCTGGGAATCATAACACCAAACGAACAAGCACCAGGTGAGCAAAAATCTTATTCAACAAAGAAATTGTTCAGCTTTTTGAAAAACAGTCGACAAGACCCCAAATGTAAAGGACCCCTTAAACGAGATGGCCTGCTGTATACTGACAATATAGATAAAGCAAATATCCTAAATGAACAATTTCAGTCGGTCTTTACACCCAAATCGCCCAGTCTTAAACAACTTTGTTAACAACAAACCATTGACCAAGGAATTCCCACCCAAGACCAAAAAAGTAAGTACCTACCAATGTCAAACATTACTTTCTCAGTTCCAGGTATTGACAAACTTCTTTATGAACTTAGTCCCAATAAAGCGGCCGGTCCTGACGCCATCAAACCAATAGTTCTTAAAGAACTCCATAGTGAACTGGCACCCATTAAAGGTATTATTTCGATCATCATACCAAACCGGTGAGCTCCCATCCCATTGGACCTCGGCATACGTCGCTCCATTATTCAAGAAAGGTGAGAAAAATAGTGCTTCGAACTATCGCCCCATTTCCCTTACCTGTATTTTGTGCAAGGTCATGGAGCATATTGTAACATCAAACCTGGTAAGACATCTTGACACCAATAATATTATGTTTGAACTCCAGCACGGTTTTAGAGAAAAACGTAGCTGTGAAACCCAACTAGTCATGGTTATGGAGGATCTTTTCAAAAACCTACAAACAGGTAAGCAAACAGATTTAATTTTACTCGATTTTAGTAAAGCTTTTGATAAGGTAAACCACGAAAAACTTTACAGCACCTAACTCTCAAATGAATCAGAGGCTTTCTTACAGGCAGAATACAGCAAGTTGTCTTGGAGGGAGCTACTTCATCAAAAGTCCCGGTAACATCAGGTGTACCCCAGGGCTCGGTCCTCGGCCGTATTTTATTTTTAATTTATATTAATGACTTGCCACTAAATATAACATCAACAGTGCGTCTCTTCGCAGACGACACTGCCATATACCTAGCGGTAAGTAATCTACAAGATGCATACAGACTCCAAAAAGACCTTGGCAGGTTACAGTTATGGGAGAAACAGTGGTATATGGAATTTAACCCGAGCGAGTGCCAGGTAATACACATATCCAGGTCAAACCTGACCTGGAATAAACACATCCAAAATGTAAGTAGCCAAGCCAACAGAACTTTAGGATATATAAAAAGAAACATCAAGGAGAAAGACAAAAAGGTAAAGGCTGCAGCGTACACGGCACTGGTTCGCCCTAAATTAGAATATTCTGCCTGTGTCTGGGACCCATACACCCAAGATCAAAGTAAACAACTAGAAATGGTCCAGCGCAGAGCTGCTAGGTGGGTGTCTGGCAAATTTTCCCCTCTGGACAGTGTAACAGACATGTTAGGGAGTCTGGGTTGGCAAACATTAGCACACAGAAGATCCAAAAGCAGACTGTGTTTATTTTATAAAATAGTCTACCAGACAGCAGCAATCCAAATGCCACCATATGTAGTCCACCCTACGAGACTATCAAGAAATGCCCACCCCCTATCTTTTCGGCAAATCCCTACCAATAAGGACTTTTACAAATACTCTTTCATCCCCCTAACCATAGTCCAATGGAACGCCCTCCCGTTAGGAGCTTGCAGCAGTCCATCACTTGACACCTTCAAGAAGGCAATCAGTGATACTCCCTTTGTTAGGCCATAGACTATGTCAGC
>NW_018406412.1:879990-883295 GCF_002113885.1 Mizuhopecten yessoensis
CCCCCCCCCTTCACACACCCCGACCCAAAGTCCATAATAGATCCGCTATTTTGTACAACAGGAGCTATCAACATCCGTAGAGGTTCCATAAAATATGCCCTTGTATGGGCAGTAGCAGGACTAAACTTATAGACATTTCCAAATACTCTCTCATCACCCTTTTCTTTCTTTCCTCTCTCTCTCACCAGTCCGCACTTTATCATTTCTATCTCGGTCACCACACAATACCTCTTAACATGCACAGACGCGCACGCTGCACTAATACTCGAAAGAGGGTATGGCAGAATAGATAAAAAGATAGATAGATAGATAGATAGATAGACAGAAAGATAGATAGATAGCTGTGCATGATAATGTAGGGGGACTTTAGATAAAACAAAATCCATTTATTGATATATGTGAGGTATGTGTTGTGTTATACCAGTTTTTGTTGTTAATTCCTCAAAACTCTGGGCTACCAAACGGTGTTGGGAACTTCCACTTTTTCCTCACTGGCCCAACAACGGACGTCTATCGTGTCAAAATGTCTTAAATTTAGTGTCAGGGCCAGAGGTAACTCGGGTTTTACTTCAGCCACGACACATGACCTACAGGTCATTTGTTTGACGAACATCAAAAGTAAATGTGACCGTACACCGTCCACTGTATGCATGTGATCAAAGGGGATCGTTAGAAATTTCTGAAATACACATATGCTTTACTGATATGCTTTACTGCACATATAGTTTATGTGTGCTGTGATCCAGATCAGTATAGCATATGTGTATTTCAGACATTTCTAACGAACCTTTGTGATGTAATTGAGGTTTTTCAACATCCGTTGAGTAGATCCTTTGCTTTGATTCGTAAGAGGTTCTGTACAAAATTTGTCTTTAAATTTGACAGTTTTATCATCATGTTTATCCACAATTTATTTGCATTTTTCATAAAAATGTATACAAAGTGAACAATGCACATCCATGTATAAAGCACTGTGTCTGTGGATATACAAGCACTTTGACACTGTACAATTTTTAAAAACTTTTCGTAAATGTACATGTACTGTTAAGAGTGTGTAATATAACATTAAATATTATTAGCTTTATGGTATTGTAAAATATTCATATATATTTTAATTTGTTCTTACCTAAAATAGCTTACTGTTACCTGTTTTACAAGACTCATATTTTTTAATTTACAATCTTCAATTAATGTTCTTACCTAAAATAGCTTACTGTTACCTGTTTTACAAGACTCATATTTTTTAATTTACAATCTTCAATTAATGTTAACTTTCTAAAAACAAGCATTTTATCATGCTTTATTTCTGTGGCTAGTGTAAACGCAATGTTTAAATTTACGCTTGTATGATTATTCAATCACAAATAAATATTACAATTAATTATGATGATTTCTGCAATTTATTTAGACAGGAGTGCATATTTGACTGTATCGAAAGTTAAAATCTCAATATAGAAGATGCAACTAATAGCCAATTTTTATATTGCTCCACATAATTCTGGTTCACCTTAAGCTTTGAGTGATAATTAAACAATAATATCTTCTGCAAATGACTTGTTTACATTTCATTCTATTTGTTTGGAAAAGTTCTTGTGTTTATGGTATTTGTGTATATGTGTGCACATTTCACAAAAGTTACAATGTGTTGTCCGCAATTCCCTTTTTGTTTTAAGAAATATAATTTAACTTTTTATAACAATCTCTGTAACTATTTAATATGCAGAACCAGTTCCAGTTTTGGGTGATTAAGTACTCATTATTCACTCTTTTATAACTTTGAGGTAAATACTACCAAGGAATCCTGGCGCACTAATAACCTACAATTAATAAGCAAATCAGTAATACATGACTCTCATGTGTCTATATCAGTGCCATCTAGTCTTTGGGAATGCAAACTATAGACTAAATCTGTATAATCAGGAAGAACAACCCTCAAAATAAAACTGCAGTTCACACAAAATATTTTTGTAAATCTATGCAACCATTTTTTTATTTTTTTTTTAAATAGAAAATTATTTCAAAACACTGAGGAACCACCTGTTTGTATGTAATTAGAGGATACTAAACACTCGCCATACAGAGCCAGCAAAATCCTGGATTAAAGGTTATTATATTCAATAGCTATAAAGGTTCACTGTTGTCAGTGCTATGACCCCTTTTTTGCTTATCTGGTTCAAAGGAAAGACATGTGAGCTAAATATGTTGTACTGTGACACCCAACTGTCGGTCCATCAACAATTTCTTCAAACTCATTTTTAGAACCACCGATTGAAATTTCAACAAGTATTCAAAGATGGTGGGGATTCATAAAAATTGTACAATGCGTAGCCAACACGTACTCCCCTGTATATTTTTTTGTAAATCCTCACAATCTTCGAATACTTGTACTGTAGGGGCAAACAGGCGGTTAATACTGCCATATTGCTTTAAATATTTTCTCTTATAAAACTGTAAAAATGATAATGGGACATCATCCATATTTGATTGGCAGTATTGTGAGGAAATGGGAGTTCAATATTGTACAAATAGAGTGGCCAAAATCCCCACAAAAGCTCCACATGGCTGAATGGCCTTCCTCTAGTATAGGAACAACTTGATAAAAGTGGTTCAGCGTTCAAACTTAACGGTAGACTCATGGACAATCCTTCCCAATGGGGTGTATATTGTGTTTATATTAAAGTTTAAACACTGAATGATGCATTATGCATTTTACGCATAAAAGTATTCAAACAAGTCTTGCGTGAAGTTCTGTAAAAAAAACATTATCCAAACAAGTCGGTTATGAAATCATCTAAGCAAACATAAAACAAACAGGATATGTATGTTTTTTGAATAAACAACATCTAATCAAGCAATGCATGATATCCTTACACAAAAGTGTACCCAAACTGTCTGTGCGTGAATTATCAACACAAAACTGTACCCAAACTGTCTGTGCATGGAATCATCTACACAAAACTGTACCCAAACTGTCTGTGCATGGAATTATCTACACAAAACTGTACCCAAACTGTCTGTACATGGAATTATCTACACAAAACTGTACCCAAACCGTCTGTGCATGGAATTATCTACACAAACGTTTACCCAAACTGTCTGTGTATGAAATCATCTACACAAAACTGTACCCAAACTGTCTGTGCATGGAATTATCTACACAAACGTTTACCCAAACTGTCTGTGTATGGAATCATCTACACAAAACTGTACCCAAACTGTCTGTGTATGGAATTATCTACACAAAACTGTACCCAAACCGTCTGTGCATGGAATTATCTACACAAAACTGTACCCAAACTGTCTGT
>NW_018406412.1:889723-929444 GCF_002113885.1 Mizuhopecten yessoensis
ACTGTACCCAAACTGTCTGTGCATGGAATTATCTACACAAAACTGTACACAAACTGTCTGTGCATGAAATTATCTACACAATACTGTACCCAAACTGTCTGTGCATGGAATAATCTACACAAAACTGTACACAAACTGTCTGTGCATGAAATTATCTACACAATACTGTACCCAAACTGTCTGTGCATGGAACTATCTACTCAAAATTGAATCCAAATAAGACTTCAACTCATTTGCACAAAACAGCATCGAAGCTTTTACTGCCATTTTGCCGTTTTACGTTTGTCACCGTTGTTGCAAAATCGTTAAAGCGTCTGACATTTTGCTACCACTAGCCCTCCACCACTTGGTCGCAGGTTCGAGACCTACGTGGTACAGTTGCCAGGTACTGGTCGGTGGTTTTTCTCCTGGAACACCGGCTTTCCTCCACCACCGAAACCTGGCACGTCATTAAATGACCATAGTGTTAATAGGACGTAAAACCTAAAACAAGCAATCAAAAAAGTATCATAATGTATTCATCGTTGATTTAAACATCGAAAATTTAAATCGGTTGTCAACAAGGCGTAATCATGCAGAACTTTCCTGAACGGATGATTTCTTAACTTGAACTTATCTTTTTTTCAAAATGTAATATTGTAGATAATATGCTTCTGAATCGAAGAGGATTGGTTCATGGTCTCAGACGGGAATCTGAAAGAAGTGGATTTGAAACGTTTCTTATGGAATGTACACGATCAATAAAGCATAGCGAGAAGGACGCGAAATACATTGTGTACGACTGTTCTAAGGACAGAGAAGGATATTGTGGGGGCTGGTCTGATAGAATGGCTGATATTGTGACCACATTTCTCATATCTATCTAAACAAAACGACATTTTCTCATCAACTTTGACAAACCGTCTTTCCTTCAGTAATTCGTCATTTCAGCACACTTTGGTTGACTGATTCATCCATCCTTTCAAATAGAAAATATTCCTATCATTACCGACTTAATAACAAAAATAAACATATAATGTTGTTGGGGTTTTTTTGGGTTTTTTTATTCATTTTCATTTTTTTTTATATGACATGATACAACACATATGGTACATGATTGTTATAATGAGTTATTTGTTAGGACAGAAAGACATTAACAAATATTTCAAGGAAGATATTGTTTTTCTACGTATGAACTGGGACCTAACAAACATCATCAGAAAGAGACCAAACATTAGCAAAGAGTTGCCATGGTTAACAAAATAGTACCAAGCAGATATTTATAAGTATGTATTCAATTTTCTTTTCAAACTTTCGCCTTCGTCTGCTCGTGCATTCAACTGCCAATATAGAACACAGCGAAAACGAAACAAGATATTGTGTGCACATACACGCCATGGACGCCGAAAGACGCCGAACTACCTGAACAGTGACTTAACACTATATGGACATATTTTGACACGTTAAACAAAGATGTTGTGGTTGAACTGTGGTTATTGAGTAATATTTTCACACAAAACATCTATATATCGCCAGGTTTGTTTCTGAAGCTTGGTGAGGTTGATATCCAAGTTTTCCACATCTTTGCCACAGGCAAAAATAATCACTGTATGCTTATTTACATTTGGGGTCGAAGATGAGGTTTCCGCATCTAAATCTTCTTAAAACTTGATTGAAAGTTGACAGTTGACGCTCTTTTGTCGACACCCATAAAACTTTACAAAAACCATTAATAAAATGAATAAATCAAATGACGCACTCTATTATAAAACAAAAAAATGTAGCAGTTGTGAATACCTTTTATATTTAGGAAGGGATTTGATGTGATTAGGATAACTACACCAAATAATGAACCTTTTTTCAGTTTCTTTATTTTTTCAATTGGTTAAATTCATTCTGTTCAAATCAAATTATTGTGGAACATTTAAAAGTTAAAGGGCCTGTTTCCAGTAATGTTAATTCTCCATAGGAGCCTGCCCCCGTATAATTTCTTATCTAGCTCAACTACTGTTTTTTTCTTTTCCGAAGAATAATTTTACACCTTTCCGACACCCAGATTTCATAATTTCAGTGAAAATGTATTTTTATAAAGTTGTCAATTTCAGCATCAAAGACATAAGTTCGTAAATAAAAGAAGGTTATCTCGAAATTGTAATTCGCAACATAGTATAAATTTCTTTTGATAAATATTTCCAAAACATCGTGTTTATTCATAAAACATAAAAAAAAAAATTCTCGGATGAAAATGCACTTGCAGAGACACAATTATGAAGAAAAATGCCATAAAATTGCAATTTTCTCCCGTTATATAGTTTTGGATGCAAATTTCCATCAGAAAATCGGATAGAGCTTTACTTGTTTCATATGTGTACCAAAAATCAGCTAATTCCATGTGGTGGAACGTTCTCATATCGCCGCCTGAATGTGGTTGTAAATTGAAAGAAAAGGGGAAATGAGTAACAACCTTGTCTGAAACCCTATTATATAGCTTATTATATACAAACTTTTATATTGAATATCAGAGCGGATATTTTCATGACAGTTTTATGATGTGTAACGACTAAATAAACAGTATCGATATAAAGATTTACACTGAGGACACCCTGATACATGAATACTGTTCTATCTCAAGTTGTCCTCTTCTGAATTTTCTGATCGTGTGGCCTTGTACATTTATCCGTATCTTCTTGTCTTTGTCTATACGTTTACGGAATCATTGACTCGACGCTAGCTATTCTTGTCTCACTTTCCTTGTTTTATTGTCCCATCTCCAAAGCGTTGTGGCTCTGTCAGGGTTGGGACCCTGACTTGTCTCACTTTCTTTGTGCCTGCCGACCACGCCACATCGAATAGATAGATTATCCATATGAAATACTTTATTTTGTTCTAAGTAATCAATCAATTCTGCGCTTCTTGGAGGTATTGAATGTGATTTATTATATTGTCTTGTTATTTTGTGTAATTAGTTGTTCGTTATTTATCACACATTTTCGCATAATTGTACCAAACTACTAAGTATTAGCTGTTTACAGCAATCATCGGTGGCTTGCTATTTTGTTACTTTATCGACGCTTCATAAACCAATCGTTATTGTTTCAAGATGGAGGGTAAATGTGTTGGAGAAGGGTGTCAAGTATACTTCAAGAAACGTAGTGGCAATAAGAACAGAAGTGCACGCAATGTAAATAGTCCACAATATAAATGGCTCCTAGATACGCTGGTGCAACAAGGATTGATGTCAGCAAAGGAACAAGCACTTATTTGCCAGAAGTGCTACATGAAGTATCTTCGGAACAAAAATCAGCCTGAACCTGAACCCGAGCAGAACCAGGAAATAGAGGAAGAAGACGACTCCCCGTCCCATATCCTGCCGTTGCTGACCCTTCATGATCTTTTGAATGGATCATCTTCACACAAAAAATGCTGTCTCTGTCTTGTTACCTTTGCAAGAAATGGAACAAAATCATCAGTCTTACCAAAACGTGCAAGACATCACCTGATCTATTCACACAAACTGTGGTGTCCCACCTCATCCCGCGTCTGCTCCATTCACCTTATTGGTAACGACTTAGATCCGTCTACAGAGGTTGTCCTTGATGGTAGAGGTTCCTTGGAATCTCAGTTACCATCAAAATCGTCCGAAATCATTAATGACCTCCTAGAGGTGTCGCACGTCCTTTCACAGAACCAGTCTGCGTTTACAATAAGCTTTTCTTCTCTTGATGACTCGGCATGCATGGCCTGGACAGGTTGGTCCAAAGATCAGTTCCTCGAAATCCACTCGCACTGTTCCCCATATCTTTCATCTGGTATATATACCAAGACTACACACGATGCTCTATTACTGTTCTGGGTAAAACTGAAAACCGACATTTCCTGGAGTCAGTGTTCTTCTCTTTTTGGAATTTCCAAGTCAAGTGTGTCCAAAACTTTCCACTCCATAGTACAGGCATTAGACACATCGATAGTCCCACAATTTCTAGGTCCGGATCACTTGACAAGAGAACAGTTGCTCGGGCACAATACTGTCTTTTCAGAAGCATTTTTTGGAGATAAAGCCACTGCCATATTAGATGGCACCTATATTTATATCCAGAAAAGCTCCGACCACAAGCTCCAGAGAATGTCCTACTGTGGCCAGAAGAAGAGAAACTATCTCAAATTCATGAGCATCGCCTTACCAGATGGCTACATTCTGGACACAGTAGGACCATTCACTGGCAGCGAAAATGATGCTACAATTACAAAAAAAGTCATGGACAAGCTAGTTACTTGGCTACAACCAGACGACAACGTTGTCGTTGACCGAGGTTTTAGAGATGTCCTACCAGTTCTCGAAGCCTCTGGCCTCAATGCTAGCATGCCGTCATACCTGAAACCCGGTCAAAGTCAACATTCTGACGTCCAAGCAAATCTTGACAGAACTATCACCAAATCGAGGTGGATTGTGGAATCCTATCATGGTCGTCTGAAACACTGGACGTTCTTCCGAACGCAATTGGTGTCTAACAGCTTTATCAATGTCATCGAGGCTTTGCTTCGAACCGTCACAGCCTGTCTGAATGGTATTAGAGGACCGATCTACCAGAGATCTCCAGAGAGAGATGCCAAAGATAGGCTAATGGCTGAACGTATGAAGGACCGTTTGACAACACCGAATGGTTTAGCTCAGAGAGTCAAGACAGATCCGGATCTATCTAGACGGGCAAGGTCCGAGTTTGTCAAGATGGATGCATCTTCCGTACTGTTTCCCCGTCTCGATCTTGATTACTTGAGAACCATTACGTGTGGAACGTATCAGATATCTCTGGCTCCTGGTTACATCGCCGAACATTTAAGTGATGACGGAGACTATGAGGTGTGGCTTTACCAGCACTCCCCAGACCTTCTCCGATGTCAAATACATTCTCGACACAAAAGCCAAACGAAATATAACGTTTGGATACGGTTCACCGTTTCACCCGATGTTGAGGCCCCAATAAAGGACTACTACTGCCAGTGCCCAGTTGGAGAGAGAACGATGGGAATGTGTGCGCACATCTCCAGTATCTTGTACTACCTTGGGTATTACAGGACGCTGGAAAACCCTCGACCATTACAACCACAGGTAAAGAAATTCCGACAAAACTTGAAATAGTTTTCCATGCGGCAACGGAGTGCATATGTCGAAAGTATGTTTGGGGCTCGATATGAAAGATCCCCGTTACCATGTGACTAACCAAACTTATAAATATAGGTATTATACAATCGCCCGTAGCTATGAACACTCCCGTAAATGCGAAAACCAACCAAAATCATAAGGAACACGTTTTGTTTGTTGTTCTGTCTATTTGTCAGCCAATGTCTTCAACCACGGGGACTTGTGAAGTAGCCATCTTGGATTTTTTTTATGAAAAAGTGTTTCTCTCACTTTTTTTCATATCTGTGTACATATTCTCAACATACCGAGCAAATACTCTCGTTTTTTTGTTAATTATCTAAAGAAAGTCGAAAATCGGCAATTCAACCATAGGCTAATTCAACCCAACATTTGAAAATGTTCCACCACTTACATTTTGATGATTTTTCCTCTCATCAATAGCATATTACGTACTGTTTAATAGGATAAAAATTGGTTTGCATCCAACGCCCATAAAAGGGTGTATTCTCTAAAAAACACAGTTTTTGTGTCTAAAATGTTATCATCGAAAATGGCATTTTTGAGATTGTTTCTTCCATAAAACAGCCAAATGGCGCGATGGAAACATGATTTTTTGTCACAATCATGCCATGAATGTATTCTTTACGGTGACCATCATTTGATTAGATTTTCATTAATATTTTACATAACATGCACATTTTATCAACACTTAGACAGCTTCTGAAAGGTACAACTTTGAGGAGCCATAAAAAACAAACCAAGTGACCTAAATCTTTATACTTTATAGATTTGTGACCACAACGGCATGGGCAATGCACCACCAAGAGGAAATTTGAATCAGAGAAGGGGCCATTTTGGAAACCGGCCCTTTGAAAAATTTCCAATCACTATAGCAATTAATTGTTACTGAAACTGCTTATGTACATAAAGTATTGCGCATATTTGAACATTGCCGTTTTGGAACAATGCATAACAATTTCTTTGTTGTATGAAAGACATGTTTGAACTTGCTTAAAAGATACAGTTAGTTTATATTAATATGTTTTGGTCTACCTATTAAGACTTCCGTCCCACCATAGCTTCGGTTCATTTGATTCAGCCCGGCATCTTCATATCTTCAAACCCAACAAAAACTGCGATTCTGATAACTTTATTGATCAACATAAATACCAATATAGGAGAAGGAAGTGTGACTTATTCTGTGGGCAGCATATGATACATCTTGTATAGGCGTAAGTTCTAATACATATATAAGACATCTGACAAGCACTGCCGAGAGGAAGTACCGACCGCAGGTTGTGATGTTCCCTGGCGCTTCCCCGTCGTTATCCCGTCTGATCGGCGCACCCTGGTGTACATGGTGACATCTCGTGCTCGTCTGCCTTCGCTCAAGACGCCACTGTCACCCACATGGATCCGAGAATTTGTTATATTGACCAAAACTGAGGTGTTCATAGTAATTTGACCTGCTTAATGGGTTTATATCAATATTCGTTATCGATGGGGGTGGCAATGCTACAAAATACTTGTACCAAACTTCATTTCCTAAATAATCATGTGCTAAATAGTATTATACCTCATCTACATAATAGCACATCTAATTGAATATGGATCTATATCCCCTCAAACATGTACGATTCAAGGTTCAAGTTTTATTCAAATTTTGGGCCATTGGCCCATCAGTATACAATATTAGTTATACAGGTCTTTGGCAGGGTACATGGTCTCATGTTCGCTGTCAGGACCTTATGTACCCTGAGCCGAAGGACAATGTACAGAGGATGAAAACAATCATATTCCATTATAATACTCTTAATTTGTTTGCCTCATATATGAACTTTCCTAGTAGACACAATTCTTTATTATTATGGGCACTCAATACCTGGACGACTTTAAACACAGATGTTTTTTTCCAATAATAGCTTTTGATAAGGTACTCGGACCACTTCAGTTTAGTTCCAAATACAGCTGTAACTGATTTGCAGGTCCCTGTGCTATCACCGTGTTCAGCAGTACATTCAAGACTCTTGTATTTCCAACACTGTGATTACAGAACTTCAAAGGAAATTAAATAACTTCGTTTAGTGAGTCAACTAAAAATCTTGATGCATGTCTATATACAAAACACACCTTTAAACATTATAGTGCGCCTACTGCGGTATTTATGGTAAACTATTTGTATTCTGTATGTTCGGATCTACAAACGAAATGGCCATCTATTTAAAGCAGACCACAGGTAACCTCATCACATCACGTACTGATACAGTATCGGGCCGCATTACGTACTTTAGGCGTAATTGTTTAATCGTCCGCCGTGAATCCGCCCTAATAGCATTGTTTTGTTGCTAATGTAAATGAATATTTAACTTTATTTCATTCATGTTAAAGATAAGTTGTTTAAAACAAATGTCAAAATTATAAGTTACGTGTCGTATTATACCAATCATATTTTGAACATGTAACTACGTTTTGTTTGTTTTTGATGTCATACCGTTGCTTGGACCTCGAACGGAATATTGAAATGTTCCCATGAAAATACGCTGTTCTTTCTACTGTGTTACTTTTATGTATAAAAAATAAATAAAAATGTTTTGTTTTTAACTTTCATTTATTAATTAACATTATACTTACTGAAATAACACTGGAATGTAAAAAAATCCAGCAGTTTATGAGGTCATTACAACACTTCCATGTAAAGCGTTGACCAACATTTGGTTTCAGGACATGTCTATCATGAATCGCGCTAACGCTATTGATGAGATACATTTGTATGTCCATTAACCCAATGTTGTTATGACCTCATAAATGTTGATAACATATATTACATTCCATAAATATTGTTGTTTTACACATATATGTATATATGTATATATCTATTAAGTGCAGGAATAGAAACTAGAGTTTACATCAATGGGACCCTTAGGCAACAAAGGAAGTGAGCGACAATCGCCAGCTGAGGTTATATATGTATTCTGTATAGACAAATCCAAATGAATGTAGGCATCCCTTTAAAAGAAAAAGAATACCACGTCGGTTAATATGAAACTATTGGCTTTTTATAAAAGTTGAAAATATCCTTTATATACCTATTTTCTAGCACTCATCAGATCCGCGTCTTTTTAAAGAACAGGCAACTACATCACAATGTACACTGCCTCCAGCACACATGGCGGCACGCCCTAAAAGGACATTAACTGTTGACAGGACGTTAAACGAAATTAAAACCGAAACCGACGGTGAAAAGATCTTTTGGAGAAATTTTCGTAGTTAAATAATGAAACCGAAACTGCAAGTAACATATATTTTGCGCGTTATTGATTTCTGCACAATTTCGCGTTAAAAGATTTATCGCAAAATCAAGTTCGACGCGAATAATACATCATGCTCAGCAAAAGACATCTATTTGTCCTAGCGAACACAGTAAAGTCAAGAAATTCAGAGTCTTTCAAATATAAGAAGCTACAGCACCATTGAGAAGTTGTTTACACAGGTGATTCCAATATCATTGCATGAAAGGAGGGTAAAATAGAATGCTATGTTAAAGGTACCATTGTAGGTTTTTGCGGTCCATAAAAAGAACAATAATTGTCATGTTCATTGTTATTGCAGTCCATAAATTGGACACTCATTTTCATGTTCATTGATTTTGCGGTGCATAAATTGGACACTTATTTTCATGTTCATTGTTTTTGCGGGACATAGATTGTACACTTATTTTCATCTCATTGTTTTTGCGGGACATAAATTGTACACTTATTTTCATGTTCATTGTTTTTGCGGGACATACATTGTACACTTATTTTATGGCAAAAAAAATCACTTTTACATAATAATGTTGAATCAAATTAAAATGTTAGGGTTTATCTAAACGGAATTTCACGTAAAAGATGTGAGGTTTAATAAATGAATTTTTTGGATTTACGCGACATTTAAATAATTCTAACTCAAGTAATATTTATTTTATTATATAATAATAATGTCCGTTTATGAGATGAACAAGTGTTATTGTCCTTAGCATTGAATTTACATTAAATCATACAATATCAGAGATCGACCACGAGTCCCAATACTGAAAAGGTAAAAGTTGTTTAAGCTGTATCTAATATATGTTTACCTTCGGGAAATAAAAAACAAATGACCGATATTCAACGCCTTCACAAATATCTGGCAGCACTGTGACAGACGTTTGGGCGGTAATTGACTGTCAATAATGCGTTCCACAAATGTGAAAACAATTGTTTTTAATCAATTTTCATACACAGCATAATTTACAAAACATACAAAAAAAAATTGACAAAAAAACAAACACTTAATATTGAAAACCACACGCATACAAAGACTATTCACCACATACATATACATTAATGCCACACACAAACAAAAGAAGGAAGTATTACACATGATATAAATATTTTCAAACATTTCCACTGTTTTCTCTCCTATACACTATTACAATCGTGTATGTACTATGGCCTGTCCATACGGTCACCAACCACCAAATGAAGTATTATCTAGTGACAAGTATAATTACTATTTGTCATTGCACAGCCCTATTCAAGTATTTCTGTTATAACTCTTACTAGAATATTACATGCAGCATACACCCACACACACACATACACACATACACTCACAAACACACAACGGGGAGAGAGAAGGGGGTGGGGTTTTGTATACATCAGACATGAAAGTATTAGTTTTGTTAATTTTGTTAACAAATAAATTTGTTATAGAAGATAATAAAAAGTGTAAATAAATTAGGTTAGAGTTACCAACTGATTAAACTATATAACCACCATTTATACATCATCAAAATTCTCTCTTACGTTCTTTGTGCCCTTGAAACAGCTAATGTAGATATTTTCGGTTATGAAAAAACTGACAATCACTAGCTCCTGATATCTATTATTTGAAGATTACAGAAAAGGAGCGACAACTGACTTCAAAGCGGTCAAATGTACCATTAATTATTTTGATGTACATCAAAAAATCCTGTTAGTCTACTTGTATCATCCACAAGGTAGCGCGTACATTCAGGAGTGCAGATGACGTAAGTGAGGGGCCGTGGTGGCCGAGTGGTTAATGCGTCGGATCGTTAAGGAACACTAGCCCTCCAACGTCGGACAGTTGCCAGGTATGGACCGCAGGTAGGTGATTGTTCTCAAAGTACTCCAGCTTTCCTCCACCACCGAAACCTGACACCTCCTTAAATGACGATATCTGTTAATAGGACGTAAAACACAACAAACAAACAACTCCTGTAAATCGTAAGTGCAAGTGTGAGATATGAAAAAGGTTTACGCGATCGTCTTCCAATTAGTGGACTTTTCTGAAAATCGGATTCCGGGATGAAAATCTAGGGATCCCAATATGAAATCCCTAGTCACGTTTGCAATACGCGCATGAATATAGGAGTCACGGTAGTCTAGTGATAGGACGTCGGGCTCGTGACCGAAGGGTGACGGGTACGAGTCACGGCAAGGCACTGCGTTGTATCTTTGAGCAAGATACTTAACATCGCTTGTTCCAGTCTACTCAGCTGTAAATGAGTACGTGGTTGGGTAGTGCTAGAATTGTTGAATGCTATATAGCTGTGAGCGCCGAAATGGCAGCACCGGCTGTGTGCTGCTCCCAATGTAGTTGAGAAAGATATTGGCTGGTTGCGAAGGCCCTATAACCACTGATACTAATTTGTGAACCCCTTTGAGACGACCTAAGAACTAGGTTGTGATAAAGCGGTATATCAGAACCTCGAATTATTATTATTATTATTATGAATCGGTATTAATAAGTTAACTTTGACAAAAGAACTGAGGTGGCCGAGTGGTTTAGGCGTCTGACCGGCTATGATTACTAACCCTCCATTAATTGGTCGTTTTCACGTGTCAAATTGAAATCCAATATCTGGCTGTAGGGGCATTGCGGATTTGCATACACAAATAAACAATCTAGAGAATACACATACGCATGTGCAACGGCGCGTTCGCTTTGCTCTGACGAACACTCTTGCTTTACAAATCTATTGTTCTCTCAAATAACTGAATTAGGAGCCAGGTATTAGGAGCCACGAAGCATTTTTGACAGAAGCATATCCCTTTGTACAATACCTCATATAATTATAAAAGGAGCCATAGCCGATTTAACGATCCCGGTAACACGGGTAAATCTGCAACAATGTATTCGAAACTTCTTTAACGGTATGACCATAACTTTGAAGTCATTCCTCAGAAATTGTATATCCTAATTGTATTAATTGTACAGTGTACCTATGTAATGTAAAGCGCTGTACAGTGGCTTATGTTAGCTGAACTTAAGCCGTATTAGGACTGTTGCCACTTTTTGTCACCGAATTCATTCCGTGGTACATATATGTTCTCTTGCATTATTCCAGGTAGACTTACAAACACTACCGGATGTAGAGCTAGATAACATCCCTATTGCATAAAAGGAGACGAATAATGGCATCTTGTGTCATTTAGACTTAAAACCGTGATGTTAGAGAGATGTTAGGGACATGTTGACATTTTTAATAATACACTGTTTTACAAAGCATTACCAATCCGTCCTAAATTTCTGCGATGGGCAAGACATGGTAACATCAGAGTAGGAAATGGTCTTGGTCAAACTGTCAAGCTATATTCTGTAACAAACAGGAAGATGAGTAGGTAATAAATGATAAAGATTGAAATTATCTTATAACATGTAAGATAGTGGGTATCAGTAGGGAGCAGTGCTTTGGTCAAAATTACATTTGAGGTCAAATCTTACGATTTGTATAACACCGTGCATTGATTGACGGGGGACTTTTGGATTGTAGATAGTGCTAAAGGACTATCCATCTAGTGGCAACCTGGAGTCATGTATGGCATAGAGAGAGGAGCGAGAGTATTAACTCCCTAGAACAGCCAGGGGTAACTGTCATTGCTATTAAATACATCTAGTATTGTTGTTTCGGTAGAGGAACGTTAGCTTATAACTTAGATTAGATATTAGAATAAATTGTTGCACGTTAATAATTACATGTTTATAAAAAAAGGTGGTACCGGATCATTAATAGTAAAATCAGATATGTACTATGAGTTTTGATAACACGAACTGGCACGGGGGAAATTAGGGGGTTGCTCACAATGACTTGTGCGAGAATCTGCTCCAGTAGGGAGCTAAGCCAAGATTGTCGCGGGCGCAATGCGCTGTTAGGATAAAGCTCAAAGTCCACATGTGTTTTGTAATATTCCTGAAAAGATGAGAAATGTCCATGTTATAGACGTCCAGCCATCTTCTAAATAAGGTGATTCTTACAAGATATAATAAACTTGTACTTCAAAAATGCATCCACGCTTTCTTGTATCTGTCCTGCAAAAAAGAAGAAACACACTACAAGGACTTTACCGACGAATTTGATAGGTGCTGTGCCTTGTTGCAAGATAGATGTAAAGTCAAGCCTCCCTGTAACATTTAAGGAGGTTGCAAGATTGATTAGTTTGCTGGAATATGACGTCACTACGTTATTAGGGAAATAAAAAAAGGTTTGTCCCCTTGAACATTTTGAAGACTTTAATCCCAGATTGGCGAATGCCAGCGTAGATTATCTTGAAATAAAGTTTTCATAAAGTGTAGAGTGAGTAGGTTTTTCCTGGTTGAAGTTATGTTTATCTTTTTTCCTATCCCCGTACGTCATTCTTATAAAGTTATGTATCACCATCTTGTAATAATTGTACTTTGTCTGCTGTTACAATTTTATAGAAATGTTAGGACAGCTAATAGCTTTGCTGCTCCAAGCCATCATTGATGACATTTATAACACCACAAAATTTGTGTCTGCAGGAAATCCCTGTTGGAGCTTATATTAACACCATATCTACATCTCCAGGACACCAGTTTTAATGAGAGAAAGGGAACATTATTAAATATTTAATGGAAAGGTTGATGTTTGAAGACCAATACTGCATCTGCTGAAATAATATCATAGGTGAGTTGAGATAGCCAATACCTTTGCTGCTCGAAGCCATCATTGATGAGATTTGGTCTACCAATTCATTTGTCTCTGCAGGAAATCCCTGTTGGGTTTAAATCAACACTATATCTACCTCTCCAGGATAGCAGTGCTAAGGTTAATACGGGGCTAACGGACGACAGCGCGAAAAGGCACAAATCTACCACCTTGCTATGGAACAAATTAATTTCAATATTTGGATAACGTGTGCTTTGTCATTATCCTGATTAACGCTTAATTGATCAGGACACACACAAATATAACCTAGCGACACGCAACAAGGAAATATCTTCCCATAAGTGTTGATCATTGCACATACTTAACCAAATTGAAATGAATGGAGAAAGATTACGATCATATTATGCAATCCCGGATGCAAATTGTATATAGTGCATGGTCTCTACAACTTTGTATTTACTCTGAGTAAGGGCTCTTAATACAAATTGTAGATGGTTGTCTCTAAAATTGTGCATTAACACTTAGTAAATGCCCTTATTACTCCCAACAAGTTTCATTTAACAACAAATATTCAAATTGCAGTTTTAAAATTCATCCAACATATTGATGATTTTCAAAAGAAATCTATTCTAAGATTGTCATCAAATACATTACATATTTTGAAATGTCGAACAACGTCTTATTACTGATGTGTGCGTATCTGTCGTTAAAACGCGTCAGTTATCAAGTTCAAAATTAATGGCTTTGGTTTAACATCGACATTAAAACTTCCGAATCTTGCTATCTACTACTGCCTTCTACTGTGTTTACCTGGGTTATTTAAGGAATTGTTTCCAGGTCGTAATGATGATATACACTGTTGAATAACACCTCGTTATAGTGTCCCACGCTTTATTTGCCACCTTACTTACCGCCAGCATATTTCAATGCTCCTTTTTTCTCATATCTAAAGAATTTCTTCATAGCCTTTATAACGCCACAATATCTATATCTAAATGGTTGCAGTATAACGAGGTTTGCTGTAATGGAGATATGGTTTTTAGATTTTGAAAACTAAACATTTAAAACCATTAACTAAAAAGGAATTCTTGCTTCTGATAATGCATCCGATTGTGTTATTAAAGTGGTTTTTTTAATTACCTGATTATTATATACATTTTAATTTATATTTTTTATAAAAAAAATGGCGCTTGTAGTGTTGTGACGAATAATACCACTTAACCAGATATGATCATAAAGAATAGTTTTGCTATTGATCTTTTTTTTCGACTGGGAGTATTCTCCTTTTTATATCATCGATGAGGTAACAAAAGTGAGATATTCTGCTTAGAGTTACTTCCCTTGTAAATGTGTTCATCTCTCATTTTGATGCTTTGCATATACGATTGTTGGATAGCAACAATGGTTTAGTATATATTTGGCTATGGAAATGTCTCGTGTTAGACCCCCTGCAAGTTTTGTTCATTTTCGATAGTGAAATTTCATTTCTGTTTTCAAACAATGAAATTCCGAACGATTGCAGTTCTAAAAAATGTATCGCAGGATACAAAGAGTATATAATGCTTCGGAAGAAAACAAATATTTCATATCAGTGATAAATGCAATAACATGTTGTAACTTGATGGGCCCTTTTGAATTTAAAACTTGTGTTGAAAACCATTTCTAATGAAAATATATCCTTGCTTTTGACCAACAAACACGTACAAAGCTCGCCTTGGGATAGTGCTGACAGGTATGGAAAAATGTAAATATTGAGAAAATCATTAAGATTTTATAAGCCGCGGCTGTAAGTTATTGACCAGCTTTGACACTAAGGCTGATATGTATGTACCCGTGCTGATAATTTGGAAATAATGTATCACTCACGTGCCTATATTCTGTAGTAGAGTTACTATGTTACTAAAAGGTGAACTTGCAACGCTTAATTTGAAACATTCGTTTAGATATTGCAGATATATTTAAAGAAATAGACCAGGCTCATATAAAGCTAACAATACATTACATTGTTAGTTTGTTGATGATATGCTACACAACGACTCCTCACTTTCTATTTTACAGAATGCATACCGTTGATAATCCAATTTTGTACTAAACATTGTTCTGAATCACATACCTTTCTAGGTAAGTTTCCTAATAGTGATAATAGGTAATAAAATGGTCCTATCGAGATATTCAATCAACCATATTTTATGGTTAAGCTAACCTTAGCGTCATGCACAAATAAACACTACTCACCCGTAGAAGGCATTGTTAGCTTTGTGAGGCATTCACTCACATTTTCATGCAAAAAATGTATACAAGATACTAACAGAACACTATCTGTATATGTTACGTACAATAACAATCCCTTTGCAAGCCTATTTTTATTTTAAGAACAAATGGCTTTAAAAACGGTCACGTGATAGTCGCATCAGATAACCATAACACGAAGCTATTAGTGATATGAGATATTGAAAAAAGCTCCATACACGGAAACGCATATGATATTTTCACGTAGGGGCTGTTACGCATGAATCATTTAACAGCAAATTCTTTTGAAAACCCGTATTTTTATTATCATTTCCTTGTTGCATATTCATTGGTTATACAAAAATGCATCTGAAATTACAGGAGCTCATGTCCGGATTTACATGAAAAACATTTTTTAAAGATTCTTGGTCAAAATAAATGTGGGTTATATGGTAGACGATTTATTGCATATATGCATACATTAACTTCATTCTAACACATAAAACACTTTTGATACACATCTAATTGTATACATTTTCGATCTACGGAATTTATTTACATCATTAATTAAACACATGCCCTGACGAAATAACTAGGGAATTACAGACACTCTTTGTGTCATTTCTTTATAATTGACAAAATGCAAGTAAATTATTAAAAAATGTGCCAACAGAAAGACAATATATGACGTCACACAATACCCAGGCTGAAGAAGATTTTATACAGTGAAACAATTTTGTGCAAAATGTAACGTCTTAATTATTTTTGTCAATAACATATTTATAATGTTATGGCGGCTGATTCGGTATTCAACAAATTTACTCCAAATATTGTTATTTCAGTGATACATTGTAGATGTCGATTGCTGACGGACATACTTACAACACAAGTATTTGAGATTAGTTTAATAGTCACCATCATTATATTTGGTAAATATTCGATTTCCTTGTGCTATAAGACGGTCTATGCATTGGCATTAGTGTCCTTGTTGCGTTGTTATTACCACGGTTCGCACTTTGAGGACGTGAAATTACTTGAATGAATTTACACGGCAAGGGTCGTTCATGAAGCCGAAAACGCCTACCATTTAGAACACAAGATATTGGAGGCGCGGTAGTCTAGTGGTAGGACGACGGGCTCGTGTCCGAAGGGTTGTTGGTTCGAGTCACGGCACGGCACTGTGTTATATCTTTGAGCAAGATACCTTACTCCGCTTGTTCCAGTCTACTCAGCTGTAAATGAGTACGTGGTTGGGCAGTGGTAGAATGATTGAATCTTAGCTGTGAGCGCCGAAATGGCAGCACTGGCTTTAAGCTCCCCATGGAGTTGAGAAAGATATTGGCTGGTTGCAAAGGCCCTATAACCACGGATAATACATTTTTGAACGGCTTTAAGATTACCTACGAACGAGGTTGTGCTATCTTATTCCGCTTGTATGTATTCTATATTCTTTATGTAGTTGTTCTTTTGTTTCTATAATATATTGCCTTAGTTATATTGATTTTGAGTTTGGTATGAGATTTTGTTTACGCTGTGGTACTCTCTCGCTTTTCTTCCTGTATTGCTACGACACCAACAAAAAAATCTAAATCTCTTTGTTTACATCTGCATCCTTCTATTGTAATGCATTGCGAATGCAAATGTTGTTATGAGACTATAACAACATCGCTATTGTAATGTCATCAATCTCATTGTTGTCAGCACTTGATTTGCGGTCCAAAAACTGTTCGAAATAACTAAATAAAGGCTTTATCAAGTTTGTCATCAATAGCAATGTGTGTTATATGACCATGGTAACATTTGCTTACACATTCATTGCTTAAAAACACTTCTTTACCAATGGTAATACGGTAATGCATGAAAGAAAATTCGGTTTGTTACTTAATGTCCTCGCTATTCTTTATGTTTCCTTTGTGTATCAACGAAAAGCTATTTTGATGACACTACTTGATTAATTTAATAACAGCTGCAAACGCACATTATCGTGCGAAGGAAATATTCGTTGGTTGTTTTGGGTACTTCTTATTCAAACATTCATCAATATGATGAACGTATTCATGCCTTTTAAATGCATTATGACTCGCTAACAAAAGAATGTCACAAATCCAATCGCTGATAAAACGAGATAAATAAGAAAGCCAAAAACTGACAATTCAAACACCTTTAAAGAGGAAAAGGATCGCAATGACATGATCAAATAGTAATATCACAACAGGGACAAAAGTTAAAATGTTTGTTTGTGTGTGTGTGTGTGTGTGTGTGTGTGTGTGTGTGTTCTAAATTCTAAAATACAAAATAACTAAAAGCCTAGTAGTAGATGTTTCATTTTACTACGTTTAGTGTCATGTGAGTCATTGAGAAGTGGGGGTGCGTTCCTCTGTCTTCTTCCAGTCTACTGCGTCGAACCTTCCCCAGCACGTTCGCTCCTACGTCTTGTCTCATTCGTTTATTCGTTGACCCTCTGCTGTAGATTTTTGTGTAACCTTGCTTTACATCACTTTTCCATAAGTATTTGGACCTGGATCCGGGACGAGGTCGAGCGGACTTGCTTAGTAAGTATTTATCCCGCCCTTTTTTTTTCTTTCTGTTCTTTTAATATAAAATCGCATCCTACATCGTGACTGCAGTCATACTGACCGTACAACTGACCAGTGATCAGTCAAAGTTATTGAAAGCAGATTACTGCGTTGATAAGGGTAATCAATTTCTAAAATTAATTATTCGAGTAAATAATTTCGTCATACAACTAACCACCAGTTTTATCGAAATGCTTCCCTACCAGTTATTTACAATATGTTTTATGGCCAATAACATTTGTGAACGGTCCTTAAAATACTACCTTGTTATAAAGTTACTGTTGTGTTTCCCGTCTGCAGAAGATATATTCGACCTTTCAATGTTTTACCAAATTAGTTTAGCTTCTATCGTCCACAGAAAGTGTACTTAACATATTCGTCTTCCTGTTGATTCTCCTGCCCATAAAACGGTGTACTATACATATTTGTTTTCTTTTGAACTAAGTCAACTATATATTGTCAAGAATGATTGTGTGTTAGACAAATCTGTGTAATAACCAACTATCTTGCCCTCGGAACGGTGTAAGAGGCATGCTTTTGTTTTCACTAACTCTCCTGTCCATACAACGGTGTATTAGACATATAAACTTGTGTTCTTTCTAACACTCCCGTCATTTGAATGGTATACTAGACATATTTGTATTCTTACAAACTCTCTTGCCTATAGAACGCTGTACTATACATATTCGTGTTCTTTCTAACCCTCTTGCCCACAGAACGATGTACTAGACATATTTGTATTATTTATAACTGACTTGCACTTAAAACGGTGAGGTAGATATATTTGTATTCTTGGTAACTTATTGAAGTATCCCTCGGCACAAGAGGCTATATAAGACCAAAGTGTTGTGTCTCTCGTTTACAGAGATTTTAATAAACCTTTTTCTTTTTTAAATTTCTAACGGAGTGTAGTGTTTCTCGTGAACAGAGGTTTTACTTAACATATCTATTTTTTACTAACTGAGTGTAGAGTTTCTCGCCCATAGATATTATACTTAACTTATCTGTTTTTGATAACTGAGTGTAAAGTTTCTCGCCCATAGATATTGTTCTTAACACTTCTGTTTTTACTAACTGAGTGTAGAGTTTCTCGCCCATATATATTGTACTTAGCTTATCTGTTTTTGATAACTGAGTGTAAAGTTTCTCGCCCATAGATATTGTTCTTAACACTTCTGTTTTTACTAACTGAGTGTATAGTTTCTCGCCCTTAATATTGTACTAAACATATCTGTTTTTATTAACTGAGTGTAGAGTTTCACGCCCATAGATATTGTACTTAACATATCTGTTTTTACTAACTGGGTGTAGATCTTCTCGCCCATAGATATTGTACTTAACATATCTGTTTTTACTAACTGAGTGTATAGTTTCTCGCCCATAGATATTGTACTTAAAACTTCTGTTTTACTAACTGAGTGTAGATCTTCTCGCCAATATATATTGTACTAAACATATCTGTTTTTAATAACTGAGTGTAAAATTTCTCGCCCATAGATATTGTACTTAACACTTCTGTTTTTACTAACTGAGTGTATAGTTTCTCGCCCTTGATAGTGTACTTAACATATCTGTTTTTATTAACTGAGTGTAGAGTTTATCGCCAATATATATTGTACTTAACATATCTGTTTTTACTAACTGGGTGTAGATCTTCTCTCCCATAGATATTATACTTAACATATCTGTTTTTACTTACTGAGTGTAATGTTTCTCGCCCATAGATATTGTACTTAACATATCTGTTTTTACTAACTGGGTGTAGATCTTCTCTCCCATAGATATTGTACTTAACACTTCTGTTTTTTTACTTACTGAATGTATAGTTTCTCGCCCTTGATATTGTACTTAACACTTCTGTTTTTACTAACTGAGTGTATAGTTTCTCGCCCTTAATATTGTACTAAACATATCTGTTTTTATTAACTGAGTGTAGAGTTTCACGCCCATAGATATTGTACTTAACATATCTGTTTTTACTAACTGGGTGTAGATCTTCTCGCCCATAGATATTGTACTTAACATATCTGTTTTTACTAACTGAGTGTAGAGTTTCTCGCCCATAGATATTGTACTTAACATATCTGTTTTTACTAACTGAGTGTAGAGTTTCTCGCCCATAGATATTGTACTTAACATATCTGTTTTTACTAACTGAGTGTAGAGTTTCTCGCCCATAGATATTGTACTTAACATATCTGTTTTTACTAACTGAGTGTAGAGTTTCTCGCCCATAGATATTGTACTTAACATATCTGTTTTTACTAACTGAGTGTAGAGTTTCTCGCCCATAGATATTGTACTTAACATATCTGTTTTTACTAACTGAGTGTAGAGTTTCTCGCCCATAGATATTGTACTTAACATATCTGTTTTTACTAACTGAGTGTAGATCTTCTCGCCCATAGATATTGTACTTAACATATCTGTTTTTACTAACTGAGTGTATAGTTTCTCGCCCATAGATATTGTACTTAACACTTCTGTTTTTACTAACTGAGTGTATAGTTTCTCGCCCTTAATATTGTACTAAACATATCTGTTTTTACTAACTGAGTGTAGAGTTTCTCGCCCATAGATATTGTACTTAACATATCTGTTTTTACTAACTGAGTGTAGATCTTCTCGCCCATAGATATTGTACTTAACATATCTGTTTTTACTAACTGAGTGTAGAGTTTCTCGCCCATAGATATTGTACTTAACATATCTGTTTTTACTAACTGAGTGTAGAGTTTCTCGCCCATAGATATTGTACTTAACACTTCTGTTTTACTAACTGAGTGTAGATCTTCTCGCCAATATATATTGTACTAAACATATCTGTTTTTAATAACTGAGTGTAAAATTTCTCGCCCATAGATATTGTACTTAACACTTCTGTTTTTACTAACTGAGTGTATAGTTTCTCGCCCTTGATAGTGTACTTAACATATCTGTTTTTATTAACTGAGTGTAGAGTTTATCGCCAATATATATTGTACTTAACATATCTGTTTTTACTAACTGGGTGTAGATCTTCTCTCCCATAGATATTATACTTAACATATCTGTTTTTACTTACTGAGTGTAATGTTTCTCGCCCATAGATATTGTACTTAACATATCTGTTTTTACTAACTGGGTGTAGATCTTCTCTCCCATAGATATTGTACTTAACACTTCTGTTTTTTTACTTACTGAATGTATAGTTTCTCGCCCTTGATATTGTACTTAACACTTCTGTTTTTACTAACTGAGTGTATAGTTTCTCGCCCTTAATATTGTACTAAACATATCTGTTTTTATTAACTGAGTGTAGAGTTTCACGCCCATAGATATTGTACTTAACATATCTGTTTTTACTAACTGGGTGTAGATCTTCTCGCCCATAGATATTGTACTTAACATATCTGTTTTTACTAACTGAGTGTAGAGTTTCTCGCCCATAGATATTGTACTTAACATATCTGTTTTTACTAACTGAGTGTAGATCTTCTCGCCCATAGATATTGTACTTAACATATCTGTTTTTACTAACTGAGTGTATAGTTTCTCGCCCATAGATATTGTACTTAACACTTCTGTTTTTCACTTACTGAGTGTATAGTTTCTCGCCCTTGATATTGTACTAAACATATCTGTTTTTATTAACTGAGTGTTGATTTTCTCGCCCATCTATATTGTACTTAACATATCTGTTTTTTTACTAACTGAGTGTATAGTTTCTCGCCCTTAATATTGTACTAAACATATCTGTTTTTACTAACTGAGTGTAGAGTTTCTCGCCCATAGATATTGTACTTAACATATCTGTTTTTACTAACTGAGTGTAGAGTTTCTCGCCCATAGATATTGTACTTAACATATCTGTTTTTACTAACTGAGTGTAGAGTTTCTCGCCCATAGATATTGTACTTAACATATCTGTTTTTACTAACTGAGTGTAGAGTTTCTCGCCCATTGATATTGTACTTAACACTTCTGTTTTTTACTTACTGAGTGTATAGTTTCTCGCCCTTGATATTGTACTAAACATATCTGTTTTTATTAACTGAGTGTTGATTTTCTCGCCCATCTATATTGTACTTAACATATCTGTTTTTTTACTAACTGAGTGTATAGTTTCTCGCCCTTAATATTGTACTAAACATATCTGTTTTTACTAACTGAGTGTAGAGTTTCTCGCCCATAGATATTGTACTTAACATATCTGTTTTTACTAACTGAGTGTAGAGTTTCTCGCCCATAGATATTGTACTTAACACTTCTGTTTTTTACTTACTGAGTGTATAGTTTCTCGCCCTTGATATTGTACTAAACATATCTGTTTTTATTAACTGAGTGTTGATTTTCTCGCCCATCTATATTGTACTTAACATATCTGTTTTTTTACTAACTGAGTGTATAGTTTCTCGCCCTTAATATTGTACTAAACATATCTGTTTTTACTAACTGAGTGTAGAGTTTCTCGCCCATAGATATTGTACTTAACATATCTGTTTTTACTAACTGGGTGTAGAGTTTCTCGCCCATAGATATTGTACTTAACATATCTGTTTTTACTAACTGAGTGTAGAGTTTCTCGCCCATAGATATTGTACTTAACATATCTGTTTTTACTAACTGAGTGTAGAGTTTCTCGCCCATAGATATTGTACTTAACACTTCTGTTTTTTACTTACTGAGTGTATAGTTTCTCGCCCTTGATATTGTACTAAACATATCTGTTTTTATTAACTGAGTGTTGATTTTCTCGCCCATCTATATTGTACTTAACATATCTGTTTTTTTACTAACTGAGTGTATAGTTTCTCGCCCTTAATATTGTACTAAACATATCTGTTTTTACTAACTGAGTGTAGAGTTTCTCGCCCATAGATATTGTACTTAACATATCTGTTTTTACTAACTGGGTGTAGATCTTCTCGCCCATAGATATTGTACTTAACATATCTGTTTTTACTAACTGAGTGTATAGTTTCTCGCCCATAGATATTGTACTTAACACTTCTGTTTTTTACTTACTGAGTGTATAGTTTCTCGCCCTTGATATTGTACTAAACATATCTGTTTTTATTAACTGAGTGTAGAGTTTCACGCCCATAGATATTGTACTTAACATATCTGTTTTTACTAACTGGGTGTAGATCTTCTCGCCCATAGATATTGTATTAAACATATCTGTTTTTATTAACTGAGTGTAGAGTTTCACGCCCATAGATATTGTACTTAACATATCTGTTTTTACTAACTGAGTGTAGATCTTCTCGCCCTTGATATTGTACTAAACATATCTGTTTTTATTAACTGAGTGTTGATTTTCTCGCCCATCTATATTGTACTTAACATATCTGATTTTACTTACTGAGTGTATAGTTTCTCGCCCTTGATATTGTACTTAACACTTCTGTTTTTACTAACTGAGTGTATAGTTTCTCGCCCTTCATATTGTACTAAACATATCTGTTTTTTACTAACTGAGTGTATAGTTTCTCGCCCTTAATATTGTACTAAACATATCTGATTTTACTTACTAAGTGTAAAGTTTCTCGCCCATAGATATTGTACTTAACATATCTGTTTTTACTAACTGAGTGTAGAGTTTCTCGCCCATCTATATTGTACTTAACATATCTGTTTTTTACTAAATGAGTGTATAGTTTCTCGCCCTTAATATTGTACTAAATATATCTGTTTTTACTAACTGAGTGTAGAGTTTCTCGCCCATAGATGTTATACTTAACTTATCTGTTTTTACTAACTGAGTGTATAGGTTCTCGCCCATAGATATTGTACTTAACATATCTGGTTTTTTTATTAACCGAGTGTAGAGTTTCTCGCCCATAGGTATTATACTTAACTTATCTGTTTTCACTAACTGAGTGTAGATCATTTCGCCCATAGATATTGTATTAAACATATCTGTTTTTACTAACTGAGTGTAGAGTTTCTCGCCCATAAATATTGTACTTAGCTTATCTGTTTTTACTAACTAAGTGTAGAGTTTATCGCCCATAGATATTGTACTTAACAGATTAACACTTAATATCAGTTATGTTTTCGTACTTTTTTAGTGTGGTAGTCCAGAAATGTTGCCGTAACCTTGATGGTCAGATCATTTTTCTAAACTTCAAAATATACATACGTCACTCAGTATTAAGGGTTTTTAGAACCTCCCCTTTCGTTTCAACAGTTGTTTACGCTTATTTGTAACTCCACCTTGTTGGCCCCTGTGGACTTAAAGAACGAAAAAGCTGCATGGTGCAGTGGTATTCTTTTTTTAGAATTCTGTATCAATCACGACATTTTGTAGATGTAATCACCTGTATGTGTTTTACGGTTATCCTTTTTACTAACTTATTGTAGTGTCTTTCGCCAATAGAAGGTGGCACTAGTTTGATGTAACAGCATTATAGTTCACCCTTAGGGCTGTTTCCAGTTGATAGATTGGCACTTTGAATATTAACGGATCCCCGTACCACTGCCAAAAATAGAACTCGTGCATGACTATGGCTTTGATAAATCAGTTTTGAAAAAGAAAAGTATAACTTGCGGGACTTTTATGAGAATATAATGGAGATTAAATAAACAAAATATAATCAACAAACATATTCTGAGTGTAAAACATCCTGCGGGACCAGACCGGGAATCGAACCCTGGCCCCAGGATCATGAAACAATCTTAGACTTAAGTTTTTGCTTAGCCAATCACGTATGACGTCACTTTTTATGACGTTATTTGTGATTGGCCAAGTTAAATCTAAAGACAAATCTATACTTAAGATCATTTCATGATCTTGGGCTGGACCTCAGAGTGTACAGTAAGACCAGCGCTGAAACCAATTGAGCTTCGTGGACCAAATGTGCTACAGTTATATCCGGAAGTTAAGAGGTTACTGTTTATAGGAAAAACGGCTCTGCAGTGGGACAGGGATCCTTAATAAGTTTTTTGTCTTTCGATCAGGTACTGGTTATAAACATTTCATTTACCTTTTGCGCAGGAAAGATGATCATAAATTACTTAACTGTTTATGAAAACCACATATGTTTAAACTCGAATTAGTGTTCCAAAGCTGCGACGCTAAACAATTTATTGGATTAACATGAGGCTTCCTCTTCCCTTATATGCAATTCCCTTTCTGGCCAATAATATGAGTGAAATGGCCCTTAGACAAACTACCTTGTCGTAAATTTAGAGCCTTTTAAAAATACATTTACGATCAAACATTTAATCGAAAGAGGATAAAGAAACAAAATAGATCTTATTTAGGAAGAACGTACTACACCCGCTCAGGTGAGGGCACCTTTAACAGTTGGTAATAGATACAGTTTGCCAAAAATGAATAGCACTGCATCATACAACTGTTTCGTCCTTGTAGGACTCGGCAGTGATCTAACTTGGTCTAAATTACTGTTGACCTTTTGTTTTATTATGGTGGAATAGTTCTGTCATCGACTTAGGAGTTACGTATGTCGACGTAATTCTACAATTACGTCGACATATTTTCAGATCGTATGAGATCAATATAATGCATCACTCATGTTGACATAGAACTGCATTTTTCGACATAATTTTGACAAAATATCTATTTTATAAGTAGGCCACTAGGCTATTTTGTTAATGGGTGTAACACCGGATTGACAATAAGAACAATAGAGAGTATTGCCGGTATGCGAAACCAAAACGAGGCTTATTGGCGAATAAACCTTATAAGTGTGAGCTAATAGTACATTACATGTTAACGCCTTGGAAAAGTGGCTCGATAGCTACCTTAGTTCTCGCTATGAGGTCGAGAATCAGACAACACTTGGATTTGACATAGAAATACATAGTGGGTGGTAGTACCCTTCCGGAATACCTGGTCTTCTTTTTCTTGTACTTTTCTTTCATCATATTTTGACCTAGATTTACCGATTTCGAGTTCGAATAACGGTTTTGTTTTCTGATTTGCATATATCAGTGACACTTTGATGACACACCTGAGCATTACCATAACAAAAAGCCACTCACCTTACTATACCTACTTACTTGATATTTATCCTGGCAAACATGGGGGAGGCTATCTGATTGCTTTTAGGAGCAATATTTGAGTGATAAAAATTACTAAAAATTAAGTTTTCCCTCCTTATTTCTTTATGATAATGGACAAAACCATCAAAAGTTAATTATTTTTCAAACCGTACAAACATTAATCACTTTTTCAGACCACACACAATAAATATAAATGAAATAGTCCATTTGAGGATCTTTGATGTGCATGACACTATTTTCGTACATGACAGTTACGCGCCTGGCAAAAACATAAATAGATAATGTATTTTGAGTAGTTTCACTTGTCAATAACACGTAACACCCTACTTTCGCTTTCAATTAGATCACATTTTATAATTTACTACTTGTAAGGTCACTAGTACATTATGATGAAGCAAATTTTCATTTTGTAGCACAGTCTAAATCCAGGAAGTTATATACATAATCTTTAATTCAAATCACTATCATCAATACATGTATGTATGTTAGCTAGGTTTTCGTATGGAACGCCATAGCTGTCACATATGGCATAAAAATACTATATGAATCGATATTTTCATTATATTATATGATTGCATAAATATATGATTTTATTTTATCATTATATTATTCGATTTTATCATAATATTATTTGATATCATCGTTATATTATATTTTCGCCTAGTACATTTTCATATATTTACGATTCTGTTGGTAATACTACTAGATATCATCGATAAACGAAAAAAAGACTGAATATGTCTGTTACAATAGGTTGCCTGTATGTCAGAGATATAATGTCATTTAAATACACATTTAAAACATCGATCAGGCATCTATTGTTAAGAATGTATGATATACAGAATGAATCATTGATACATATCAATATATACATGGGAAAAGAAGCAATAACGATAGAGCGGACAAAGGAATTTGTCAAATGTTCAGGGCGACTCGCCCATTTTTAAGACAGAAACATAAACACTTACATAACACAACATATAACAAAGACACTGTGAAACAAATCTACTACGTAAAATATTTAAACAATAAAAAACAGTAATCTTTTCTGAAATATGCTGCTGCAATCGCATATCCCCTCGGTTAGCCTGTAACCGAAGGCTAATCATTTGATACATATAATATATATTACGACAGGTAGCAAACACTAGTGTTTATGATACATGGTGTTTATTAATTGAATAAATGGCACATAAAAACAAAGGAAGAAGGAAGACAATTGTATGACTCGTGTCCTGTCCGAGCCCCGAGCTCACAACCTACATCACCTAATCGCCTAGCCTAGAAATACCCGCAGCTCCTTTTGCACCATACCGCCTCACCTTCAAACATGAGACATTGAGTCCAGGCCTATAATGATATATAAATTGGAACAGGTATATACATTGAAATTCCCTTCTGAAAACTATCAGTATAAATACAGAAACTTCCGCGTTTTGCCCACTGAGCGGTTATGTTCTTTGTTGACGTGATCAATCACACATATCCTACCCTGTGACTGTAATGTTATACAAAATTAACTCCGCACACCATGTGTCGCTTATTCAGGTTACGTACCACTGGACGAGCCGCTGTCGTCTGCTACCCACTAGCAGGCTGCAATACCGTGATTGGTCACTATCCACTACATAATTAAGGCTTTTCCTGGTCTGTTAAAAATAGATGATTTTTAGAGTACTGCGGTGTATTTAAATGCTAGCGTCTACCTGTACATTATAACGTTTGTTCAACTTGCCCTAGGATATACAATACCAAGCGCACATCTTGTGAAAATGCCCGATAATAAGATTACGAAGGAATATGGGAAACGATGCGAAGGTGAATGAGATTTTATATTATCTTTTAGCTACTTTTTTTTGAACTAAACAATTAATTTGAATGAATTTCTTGCTTTAGTGTATAGAGCAAGAAATACATCTGATACAACATCGGCTTTACCATTTGAAGCTATCTATTTTAAGAGGTATTGATATTTAGATAATAACTTAAGAGAAATGTCAAAAAATGTTTATTATTTGCTTAAGAGAGTATTTATAAATGCAGGTGTTTGTTAATAAAAATAATCATACAGTTGTTCGTTTATTTTTGCAATGATATAACTGTTTATAATTTGATACTTATATTAATGATAAATACAATAGTTTGCTGTTTGTTGATGATAAAAATGATAATACGGTTGTCCATCGTTTTTGTGAAAATGATGATACGTCAAATTATTTATCATTAGCTTGTGATAACTACTTGTGATTGTTTGTTACGAATTTATATAAATAATAACGATACTCACAATTAGTTATCATTTGCATGTGTGAACAACGATATAATTTGCTTGTTTATGTTTATGACAATTACAATTGATTGTTATTTGTGTGTTGTTTGTTTTGTTTGTAGTTAAACACAACTATGATGCCTACGTAAGTCACGGATCGTCAGACAGGGATAGACAATTTGTTCGAATGTTGGCAAACATCCTAGAACAGGAACCGTTCAACTTTCATCTTTTCCTACCAGACGAGAACCTTATCGACAAAGACAACAATTCCATTATATCAGAAACTATAAAACATAAGTATGTTCTCATTGTGAATTTATTATCGGTGTTCTTACAAACGAAATATTCTGCACCAATAAATTAACTTTTTCTAACAGTTAGGTAACAATAAGTATTACTTAATAAATTTAACAGGTTTCAACATTTTCCTTTTATCGACAAACAAAGTTCTCATATTGAACATTTAAAACGATTTATTCTCTAATTCCATCAGCCGATAATGCAAATACATATATACAAATTATTATCTTTACTTGATTTTGAATATTGCTCGTTTAATTTTTGGATCTGATTTACTCATGTACTTTGCTTTTAATAAACGTAATGCTGTCGCTATTTTTTATGAAGAATATGATAATCTTATCGACACGAAATTTATTTGAGTTTTTTTTTTTTTTTTTACTAGATGTAACCGGCTACTTCTCGTGATGTCGAAAGACTATGCAGTTGACAAGATGTCAGATTTCACTGTCAATGTTGCCTTAGATATACCAAACTGTGAGTTCTTTTTCGACTTCTTAATTTTATGTGCAAGATAATCTTTGATGTTATCAATATAAAGGTATGTGGCATAGGGTTATATATCCAAGGGTATAATATTGGGTCAGAACCGCAAGTTTTGCCGAGGCTCTTAGCCCAAATTCTATACCTGAGGGTAGAATTGTCCTATCCCACATACATGTTCCTAAATAATTATTTACTTTTGTTTTTTGTTTTTTTGTTATATATATATATATATATATATATATATATATATACATTTAATAACCTAGGCTTGTATACATCATTTGTGGGTCGTCTGGGGATGGGCTGCCCCAGCTACGACCCACAATACTATTTTCTTTCTTCACAAATCAACACTTATTCATTTTTTCTCTTTCACTTTTTCACACTCTCATACTGTAATTTCTTCTTTTTACCTCACTTTTTTTACACTCTCGTATAAACCCTCCTCACACGAGTGTAACAATAACAAACAAAAATAATAAGGAACTTTTGTCCGGTTTCCGGGTTCCTTAGCTACTTTTTTATTTCCTTTTTATCCCACAACTTACCAGGCATTTAGGAAAATATCGCCAATGACATCGCATAGCAACAACAGTTACATCTTTTTTAGATACTGTTCAAATTAACCAAACAAATCGAAAAATAAAATAAAAAATAAAATAATATTGATCAGGCAAGGTTATTAAACATGTGGTTATAGAGGGATTAGAAAACAAGATTAGAGCTAAAATTAATTCCTCTCCCTTTCGAGCACAAATGATTAATATATGGAATTCTCTATAGTCAATATTTAAAAGATTTTTTTTGTCTCCGAACCGTTCACTAGGTGCGCATAAGTGGGATGGAGTTACCCCACATTGGCGTTCTATATATTGGGCCCGTATTTCTGCAAATGCTGAGGTGGGGAAATATTAACACAAGACTATTTAATGAAAAGAGTTTTCATGACACGCAAGTCCACCAACGCTCTTCCATTACATACGATAACCACATTGTATGAGCAACGTGATAGTCATGCTAAGAGAGAAAAGAGTCGACCTTTAACATGTGAGACTATTTTGTATCATGTAAAAAAGTGTTATGCTTTTATCGCCCAATGTGACAGTTGTGTACCTAAAGGAAACGAATATTGTCTCTGGAAAGAACAAGTCTTAGCGGAATAGTATGATTAAGCAATATTTTCTACAGACACTGTTTTTTTGGTGTTTTTCTTTTTTTTTTTAAATTTTATACACAAACCCATTGGATATATCTTGTCGCCATTGTATTGAGGAACCCTCTACCACTGCACTGTGGAGTTTCCTATATACAGCAACTTCCTTTTAACTTTTGTTTAACTATTACTCTAGCACAATTGAAAAGCTATCCCAATCGGTTAGAGCAATTGTATATCAATCTGAAGTCCAGGGTTCAAATACCGGTCTAGCCTCACTGATTTTTCTTCTTTCTTTTTACACTCAGAACACTGTTGATGATTACATTGATATTGTTTCTTCCCTATTATCAATCATAGAGGTCCCCCAAGGTACGGGTTTCTTATCAGAAATTGTTAATTGGCAGTGGTACGGGGATTCTTAAAAGGACAAATCTAGAACTCAAAACATTTTTAACACCTTTCACATTTTGTTTTGTTGAATCTTAAGTCCAAATATTTCTCAAAGGTTTGTTGGAATATTCACTATACAGAAGAAAAACAAATACAAAATATCCTATTTTAAATAACACCTATTAAGTTCGATATTGTGCACAGGAATTTTCATCATTGGAAAACTCAAAAAAAAAATCTATATTTTTGTTGATTGAAAAAAAAAAATTGTTAAATGGTCGATTGTGGTGTGAATGACCGACCTCTTGGTTTTAACTCTTTTCTTTTAAAAATTATCCATACCTTAATATTTTTTTATTTTTTTTGGAAATTGAAATTTATAAGGTTCATAAGTTGTAGATATGATCTGTTTCTCCCCCTAAAGTAAGTCCATTTTTCAATAAATATTTGCCGGAATGAAGGGAAAATGTATGTATGGATAGAAAATGGGATTTTTCTGGGTTTGGAACAAAATTTCAGCTATTGCATTTTATACTGTCGATGCGATATATGTTTTACATATATATAAATAAAACAAAACACGAAGACTAGTATAATTGGCTAGCGCTTTCGCCCATCTTGGGTCTCTTCAGGGTATTTAAATTTATTTGTGACGTTATAATAAATGGAGTACGCATACTTAAGACGTCAAAAATAATGACGTCATAAACAAAGTACACATAATGCGGACGTCTAGAAATTGCGACGTCTTAAAAAGATTACATGAATGTACTTTTGTTACATACTTACTAATAAATACTTTTTTTGTATATGCGATACGACACAATTGCTCTAACCCATATCAGCCCTCAAAGTATCACATCCCAAAACCCGTATCAGCCCGCAAAACCCGTATCACACCCCTTTTGGATTATTTTTTTTTGTTTTTCAATATTTCAAAAGAAATGTTTATCATAAGATAGTAGCTTTTATTAGTAAGTATGTAATAAACAGAATAAAACATTATTTTTTCAAAATCACACCCAGTATCAACCCTCGACTAATATCAGCCCTCGGGCCTTTGGCCCTTGGGTTGATATTGCAGTCTCGGGTTGATACTGGGTGTGATATGGTAAAAGACGTATTATTATCTAGCATTTAATGCGTCAATGAAATATATGGAAAAAGAAACGGAGCATATTACAAATGCTCAAATGAATACATTGTTCAATAGTAAAAGTTAAAAACATAGTGAATTTCAAAGCACAATACTTAGTTCATCCTAACATATTAAACATACGGAATTTGTAAATTTAAAATTTATAAGAGGTGCTCGAAATTTCCCGCGTTCAAGACCGGTTTTAGAATTTGATAAACATGTTCTCTTTTAACTCTCTTGCAATAGTATCTGATGTGTTCATTTTGGTAAATTGGTAAAACTAAAAACTGATCATTTCAACACTGATGAAAATGTTTGTTAGAAAACAATGCTATCCAGACGAAATTATATTTAACGGTATTCAAAGAGCTAAGGAGAAGGGTCCGATTTCAGCTAACGAACCAATTAGTGCCAATACAAGTCAAAAGGATGTTATACCGTTTGTTACAACATTCAACCGTAACAATTTTAACATGTTTCCAATTATGAAAGTATATATATACATAATCATGTAACCAATCTTTTATTCCGTCTTTGCGTATTGCAGTGTTATCTTCTCTTGGGAGCAGGTATTGCTTGTTACGTCATTGGTTTGTGTGAGAACATTACGTCGTTTTCTCAAAAATTGATGACGTTACTCTCACAATCATGTGACGTAACAATCAAAACCTGCTCCCAAGAAAAGATAACTCTGCAATATGCAAAGACGGAATAAGCACTGTAAGAATAAAAATATATAGTTCATGCTTTATGATGGGAAATTTACGTCGTATTCATTTAAGCTTTTACCAAATAAAATTTTGGAGTAAAAGCAGACCTTATAACATATATATACTTTTTTGAAATGAAATTGCGTTATACTCAAGTAAAGTCAAGTCAAGTTGTTCATTATAGTTTCATATATCAAAATTACATCGTACAAGTATATAGTTACACAGTATAAAAAACATATAACATAGCAGGGATCAATCCTCTTAATGTTAAAATATAGACATAATGTCATAATTTTGTTAAGAAAAGTTATAACACGTAATTTATTAATAAATTAAAACAAACTTTCACAGGTTCCAGCCTAGAGAGCAGGTGATTGGGACAGCCCCTACCTAACTAGCTCTCTGGATATTGTACTTACATATTATAAAATATAATAAATCAAAAAAATCCTTTTACATTTACCGCATTAAAGCACATAAAAAATGATATCGATAAACTTTTCTAGTTCTACCTTGTAGCTAAATTTAGGTTTCCAAGGGTTGGGGAGCCCCCTACCACCGAGGTCTGCTAAATTCACACTATTTAGCAGCTACAGTAATTATAATTCAAACAAAATAAAAATCTAAATGTAACGTATTTGACCTATTGTTACAATTTCATTTTCAAAGGTAGACGAGATCGCAAAATCATTCCTGTTATCATAGATAGACAATGCGGTCTCCCAGTCATGATAAACCATCTGACCAGTGCTGATTTCACGATACCTGAAGCTTTGACCTGGGTTTTACCTCGACTGTGCGCCGCTCTAAGAGCTCCTATTTCAAAACCTTCACAAATAAAAAGGCGGACAACTTAAAACACGTGTTTTTGAAAAAAGGGAAACATTATCGGCCATGGCAATCAACCCGTTGGTGCTTCTCAAACCAAACTGATATTTCAGCGCCGAAGCAGGAACAACTACTAGAAAGCATGGCGAAATGCGAGCATCAGTTTGCTGTGGTTTTCCTACCGACTCCGGTATCATTTGTTATGTAATCACTTTGAATACGAAGCAATGAAACGCCTATTTTAGAATTAAGTTAGTCGATGTAGAAAGCCACAAAGAGTATTGGATCCAAGATGGCGCCTTAGCAACCCCATGAACCTACGGCCCTCCCTCCTCATCACTTCATCATGTGTGTGTATTGCTGTGACGTCATCAATTTTAGTGTTACCGACTGAATTATCTCCCCCTGTTTCCAATAGGTGTGTATTTTGAATGTGGCGTCATTTTGACGGAATTAACTCCCGTTGTTTCTGACTTTTTAGAATATTTAGAACTCATCAATAGACTGATCTCAATTCCCACATCATCCGTTTTGGAAAATATCACGCTTGTTTAGCTTGGTGATTCCCTTATAGCATATCTGCATTGTGTACAATCGTTCTAATATGTCATATATATTGAGAATAACGTATCGATAGTAAGTGTCGGCAAGTCCATTGGTACAAACATCGAGGACTGATTGACTTCCCTGCATAGCGTCCCCTCGATATACAAGGGCTACGCTCACTTTCGCTCTCTGCACCTCTTGGATATGCCATAGCACCATTGAAGGCTCAGTGAGCTGGTGGATGAGACAAGAAGACGATTCTATGATTTACATAAAAATAATCTCGCGACAGAGTAACGGTAAAATGGATTTGTTTTAAAGTCAAAGTTCGCTCCCCTGTAATCTTCAAAGGACATGTATCAGCCTTGCGATTGGTCAGTTTTTGTTTCCTAACATCAATCAAATAGCTAGTCGCATGTGTTAAATTGTGCTATGACATATTCCACGGATGCAGAGAGCGAAAGTGAGCGTAGCCCCTGGAGTATCGAGGTGTGCTTAAGGATGTCATTCCGTTACCGTAGAACCACTGCGATGTACCCGGTGTGACGTGCAATGATACCACAGCAGACACATTCGTTCACTGCTTTAACTGTGTTCCATTGAAGAGTTTGTAATAGGCCAATCAATTGTCCGTATCTTCACCAAGACATCACATGATGCCGACACAAAATGTTTTTCACTTCCATGGTTGTAACAAGTACGTTCTGTATGTCCTAGCCCATTGCGAGAATGTACTTAATTTATTTTTGTATAACATAAGCTACCTCATCACTGTGCGTATTGCTATACGTTGACCATATCACTGATGTATTTTTGTTGTCCATCCGCCGTGAAGACCAAATTAAAATCATTATCAATGTGCTAATTTCAAGAGACTTTCAACGGTATGACATTGATGTTATAGGTGCAATCATCTGTTTAGAACAAATGACAATTATAACATACTACCTGCTATAATAAACTTTAAAAAATTGAACTACATTTTGTTATGCCTGTTGTTATGAAATCACACGAAAGTTTCACGTTGTTCATAAAAAGACAACAACAACAAAAAAACACTCCACGTCTACTTCTCAATTGCCTTGCCCCAGTCTTAACAGTACAAATATTGTTTTCATAATTTGCATTAATAAATTAAAAGCATTAAATAATGTCAATTTAAAAAGATGGTACAAAGTAGTTATATACCATTTTAAAATGATAGCAATTCACCTACAAATATATCTACTTGTACGCAATTAAACAGGGTGTTTCAGTTAATTTATAAATTGGTCATGAAGAAATAAATGTAGTGCCATATTAACGAGCTTTATCCTGATGCAAGCAAATCACAAGATATTTTTAGTGTACTTTTCATGTATGCACAGTTGGGTTTACTCCTCTATCTGATAACTGTGTGGGGTTACTCCTGGTCCGGTAACTATGTGTGTTTACTCCTGGTCCGTTGACTATGTGGGGTTACTCCTGGTCTGGTATCTATGTGGGTTCACTCCTGGTCCGTTTACTATGAGGGTTTACTCCTGGTCCGGTAACTATGAGGGTTTACTCCTGGTGCGGTAACTATGTGGGTTAACTGCTGGTCCGTTTACTATGTGGGTTAACTGCTGGTCCGGTAACTATGTGTGTTAACTGCTGGTCCGGTAACTATGTGGGTTAACTGCTGGTCCGGTAACTATATCTGTTTATTCTTGGTCCGGTAACTATATGTGTTTATTCTTGGTCCGGTAACTATATCTGTTTATTTTTGGTCTGGTAACTATTTTTGTATATTCTTGGTCCGGAAACTATTTGTGTTTATTCTTGGTCTGGTAACTATATGTGTGTATTCTTGGTCCGGTAACTATTTGTGTTTATTCTTGGTCTGGAAACTATATGTGTTTATTCTTGGTCCGGTAACTATATGTGCTTATTCTTGGTCCGGTAACTATTTGTGTTTATTCTTGGTCTGGAAACTATATGTGTTTATTCTTGGTCCGGTAACTATATGTGCTTATTCTTGGTCCGGTAACTATTTGTGTTTATTCTTGGTCTGGAAACTATATGTGTTTATTCTTGGTCCGGTAACTATATGTGCTTATTCTTGGTCCGGTAACTATTTGTGTTTATTCTTGGTCTGGAAACTATATGTGTTTATTCTTGGTCCGGTAACTATCTGTGTGTATTCTTGGCCCGGTAACTATATGTGTTTATTCTTGGTCCGGTAACTATATCTTTTTATTTTGGTCTGGTAACTATTTGTGTATATTCTTGGTCCGGTAACTATTTGTGTTTATTCTTGGTCTGGAAACTATATGTGTTTATTCTTGGTCCGGTAACTATATGTGTGTAGTCTTGGTCCGGTAACTATATGTGTTTATTCTTGGGCCGGTAACTATTTGTGTTTATTCTTGGTCCGGTAACTACATGTGTTTATTCTTGGTCCGGTAACTATTTGTGTTTATTCTTGGTCTGGAAACTATATGTGTTTATTCTTGGTCCGGTAACTATATGTGCTTATTCTTGGTCCGGTAACTATTTGTGTTTATTCTTGGTCTGGAAACTATATGTGTTTATTCTTGGTCCGGTAACTATATGTGCTTATTCTTGGTCCGGTAACTATTTGTGTTTATTCTTGGTCCGGTTACTATATGTGTTTATTCTTGGTCCGGTAACTGTATGTGTTTATTCTTGGTCCGGTAACTATATCTGTTTATTTTGGTCTGGTAACTATTTGTGTATATTCTTGGTCCGGTAACTATTTGTGTTTATTCTTGGTCCGGTAACTATATGTGTTTATTCTTGGCCCGTAACTATAGGTGTTTATTCTTGGTCCAGTAACTATATGTGTTTATTCTTAGTCCGGTAACTATTTGTGTTTATTCTTGGTCCGGTAACTATTTGTGTTTATTCTTGGTCCGGTAACTTTATGTGTGTATTCTTGGTCCGGTAACTATACGTGTTTATTCTTGGTCTGGTAACTATATGTGTTTATTCTTGGTCCGGTTACTATATGTGTTCATTCTTGGTCCGGTAACTATATGTGTTTATTCTTGTTCCGGTAACTATTTGTGTTTATTCTTGGTCCGGTAACTTTATGTGTGTATTCTTGGTCCGGTAACTATACGTGTTTATTCTTGGTCTGGTAACTATATGTGTTTATTCTTGGTCCGGTTACTATATGTGTTCATTCTTGTTCCGGTAACTATATGTGTTTATTCTTGTTCCGGTATCTATTTGTGTTTATTCTTGGTCCGTTAACTATTTGTGTTTATTCTTGGTCCGGTAACTTTATGTGTGCATTCTTGGTCCGGTAACTATACGTGTTTATTCTTGGTCTGCTAACTATATGTGTGTATTCTTGGTCCGGTAACAATTTGTGTTTATTCTTGCTCCGGTAACTATATGTGTGTATTCTTGGTCCTGTAACTATTTGTGTTTATTCTTGGTCCTGTAACTATTTGTGTTTATTCTTGGTCCTGTAACTATTTGTGTTTATTCTTGGTCTGGTAACTACGTGTGTTTATTCTTGGTCCGGTAACTATATGTGTGTATTCTTGGTCCGGTAACAATTTGTGTTTATTCTTGGTCCGGTAACTCATGTGTTTATTCTTGGTCTAGTAACTATTTGTGTTTATTCGTGGTCCGGGAACTATTTGTGTTTATTCTTGGTCTGGTAACTACATGTGTTTATTCTTGGTCCGGTAACTATTTGCGTTTATTCTTGGTCCAGTAACTATTTGTTTTTATTCTTGGTCTGTTAGCTATATGTGTTCATTCTTGATCCGGTAACTATTTGTGTTTATTTTTAGTCCGGTAACTCATGTGTTTATTCTTGGTCTAGTAACTATTTGTGTTTATTCGTGGTCCGGGAACTATTTGTGTTTATTCTTGGTCCGGTAACTTTATGTGTGTATTCTTGGACCGGTAACTATACGTGTTTATTCTTGGTCTGCTAACTATATGTGTGTATTCTTGGTCCGGTAACAATTTGTGTTTATTCTTGCTCCGGTAACTATATGTGTGTATTCTTGGTCCGGTAACAATTTGTGTTTATTCTTGGTCCGGTAACTCATGGGTTTTTTCTTTGTCTAGTAACTATTTGTGTTTATTCTTGGTCCGGTATCTATTTGTGTTTATTCTTGGTCCGGTATCTATTTGTGTTTATTCTTGGTCCGTTAACTATTTGTGTTTATTCTTGGTCCGGTAACTTTATGTGTGCATTCTTGGTCCGGTAACTATACGTGTTTATTCTTGGTCTGCTAACTATATGTGTGTATTCTTGGTCCGGTAACAATTTGTGTTTATTCTTGCTCCGGTAACTATATGTGTGTATTCTTGGTCTGGTAACTATTTGTGTTTATTCTTAATCCGGTAACTATTTGTGTTTATTCTTGATCCGGTAACTATTTGTGTTTATTTTTAGTCCGGCAACTCATGTGTTTATTCTTGGTCTAGTAACTATTTGTGTTTATTCGTGGTCCGGGAACTATTTGTGTTTATTCTTGGTCTGGTAACTACGTGTGTTTATTCTTGGTCCGGTAACTATCTATATGTGTTCATTCTTGGTCCGGTAACTATTTGTGTTTATTCCTCGTCCGGTAACTATTTGTGTTTATTTTTAGTCCGGTACCTCATGTGTTTATTCTTGGTCTAGTAACTATTTGTGTTTATTCGTGGTCCGGGAACTATTTGTGTTTATTCTTGGTCTGGTAACTACATGTGTTTATTCTTGGTCCGGTAACTATCTATATGTGTTCATTCTTGGTCCGGTAACTATTTGTGTTTAGTCTTGGTCCGGTAACTATTTGTGTTTAGTCTTGGTCCGGTAACTATTTGTGTTTAGTCTTGGTCCGGTAACTATTTGTGTTTATTCCTCGTCCGGTAACTATTTGTGTTTATTTTTAGTCCGGTACCTCATGTGTTTATTCTTGGTCTAGTAACTATTTGTGTTTATTCGTGGTCCGGGAACTATTTGTGTTTATTCTTGGTCCGGTATCTATTTGTGTTTATTCTTGGTCCGGTATCTATTTGTGTTTATTCTTGGTCTGGTAACTACGTGTGTTTATTCTTGGTCCGGTAACTATATGTGTGTATTCTTGGTTCGGTAACTATTTGTGTTTATTCTTGGTCTGGTAACTACATGTGTTTATTCTTGGTCCGGTAACTATCTATATGTGTTCATTCTTGGTCCGGTAACTATTTGTGTTTATTCTTGGTCTGTTAACTATATGTGTTTATTCTTGGTCCGGTTACTATATGTGTTCATTCGTGGTCCGGTAACTATATGTGTTTATTCTTGGTCTGGTAACTATATGTGTGTATTCTTGGTCCGGTAACAATTTGTGTTTATTCTTGCTCCGGTAACTATATGTGTGTATTCTTGGTCCTGTAACTATTTGTGTTTATTCTTGGTCTGTTAACTATATGTGTTTATTCTTGGTCCGGTTACTATATGTGTTCATTCTTGTTCCGGTAACTATATGTGTTTATTCTTGTTCCGGTATCTATTTGTGTTTATTCTTGGTCCGGTAACTTTATGTGTGCATTCTTGGTCCGGTAACTATACGTGTTTATTCTTGGTCTGCTAACTATATGTGTGTATTCTTGGTCCGGTAACAATTTGTGTTTATTCTTGCTCCGGTAACTATATGTGTGTATTCTTGGTCCTGTAACTATTTGTGTTTATTCTTGGTCCAGTAACTATTTGTGTTTGGTAACTATTTGTGTTTATTCTTGGTCTGTTAACTATATGTGTTTATTCTTGGTCCGGTTACTATATGTGTTCATTCGTGGTCCGGTAACTATATGTGTTTATTCTTGGCCCGTAACTATAGGTGTTTATTCTTGGTCCAGTAACTATATGTGTTTATTCTTAGTCCGGTAAGTATTTGTGTTTATTCTGGGTCCGGTAACTATTTGTGTTTATTCTTGGTCCAGTAACTATTTGTGTTTATTCTTGGTCTGTTAGCTATATGTGTTCATTCTTGGTCCGGTAACTATTTGTGTTTATTCTTGGTCCGGTAAC
>NW_018406412.1:935957-966687 GCF_002113885.1 Mizuhopecten yessoensis
AGTCCGGTAACTATGTGGGTTTAATCCTGGTCCGTTAACTATTTAGATTTACTCTTCGTCTGGTAACTATGTTTATTTATCTCTGGATCGATTTCTACGTGGGTTTACTACTGATCCAGGTACTCGTTGAACATAATCAAATGTCATAGTAACATATTCATAATGGAGGAAGCAAACTCGATACCTAGTTATAAATTTAAAAAAAATATCAATAATTATGCGAAACGGGAAAGCATTAAGATGACGCCAACCCATTGCGTTCATAACTGTGTGAACGCAATTTCTTCTGTTTTTTATGAGAATATATGAAGTTATTAAACGTATTTAGCGTATATTTCACCATGTTGATTACAAGAAAACAATAGCCATCTTAAATTAGGGAGACAATTGATATACTTCTTGGGGAATTGTATTCAATTTTTTCATGAATCGTGAAATGAATTTGAAAACGAAACACTGCATGACTTCTGTTTATATGTTATGCCAATTACAGAGGCACCGTTCTTGTAATTCATATAACTAAGAGTAATGCTAACCTTCTCTCTCTACATCCCTGGAGTATATCACGACAAAATCGAAGGCCCATTGTGCGTTACCTATTTGGATGAGACGAGATGACTAGTTTGATCCTTTGATGTCCATCAAAAGAATCTGTCGGTCGCGTAACGGTTAAATTGACCGGGTTTGAAGTCTGGTCTCTCTAATCGTCAAAGAGAGGTATCATCCTAAAGATTGGTCAGGTTTATTGTTTTACCAGATATCAATCAAATAGCTGTCCATGAGCCGTCAATTTTTTATGACATATTCCATTAATGTTCGACATGCCCCCTAAAGTAAATTAAATGGTCCCCGATGATAAGTTTTATTTAGAGACCACAATTAAACATCTCGGTCTGTATTAATGAAATCGTCCTGTCTGAAACTGACTTCCTTGTAACTCGTTTAATTCATGTCAAACGATCGAAAAGTCAGATATAAACATTGAATACAGTTTTCGGCTTTAAATCTCTTCAATGTTTTTTTCCAAAACATTGAAAAAATAAGACTATTTTATCAATTTGTAACGGGAACGAATAAATTCGGCTTGAACACAAAATTCATGCATGAGAATGAGAACGGTTTCACGACCAGGAACTCGAGTGTTGAGATACGTAAAATTAATATATTGAACTTAACATTTAGTAATTACAATGATACATTGTGAGTTAAATGATAAAGGATGTATTTAGCTGACATCAATACCTGGCAATCTATTTTGTAGCCAAACAGAATGCCATGGAATGATATGTCAATGGGCGGTTTGATCGAGTGGTGAACACTCCGGCCTTCCACGCAGGCGGCCGGGGTTCGATCCCTTAAGTCGTCGTACGCATGGAATATTTAGAGAAAGTGATTTTCTCTTTTCCACACAACTCCAAAAACCCAGATGGAGTATAAAATAGTCTGGAGTGGATGTTGCGGTATCTGTGCTATAGCATCCAAGTGAGGCGACACTTTAAATGATGCCGTTAGAAGTACGGTCCCACCACAGAACACAATACATCTCCAGCACACACGTAGACATACACACATATGGAGATATTAGCCAGGTGGCATATGACTAGTAGTTAACGCCTGATAAGGAAGCTCCTGCGAATTCCTCAGTGTATAGATTGTATAAAGTGTATATCTATGTACTGTAAGGCGCTTTAGAATGGCTAATTCTTGCTAGATAGGGCGCTATATCAAATGTTGTATTTTGTTTTCTTTTTCTAGCTGTTGTATCATGTCAGACCGACCTAAACTTTAGATAGTTGTGGTCGATTGGAACAAAAACAAAATTAAACATGCAATTGTATCAGTATATAAATGGAAAATTTGAGTGACGTGTAAGATAAAGCATTGGATTAAAACCAAATAATGCAATATCGATTTCTGTATTGTATGCCTTTTGGTATACATTAGTTCCTATAATTAAATAAATCACTGTACACCCTATGCATTATTGTGCGTATGCCTTATTCAAATCACATATGAATCTACAATGGAAGACTTAGGAGCTATGAAACATATGTACAAACTGTTACGTGCACTAACCGGAAGTGTAACGATCATTCTTTAATTTAGTAGAGTCCTATAACAAACTGGAGGAGTTTTCGTTTGTTTGTGTCGGTTAAATCTAAGCGAAGGTTTTTTTCAACCGAATTACAAAATTCTTCATCATACTATAGTTTGATACTCCTTATGAACAATTCATGTCGAGAAACAGATAAGAGACAATGTTTTCGTGGCGTTCTAAATCTGTAATGAAGAAACCCTTAACTGTACAATCATACGTTTTCGCGTCAGCTGTCCGTGGACTTCTATTTAAAAAAAATGTCTTTCCAGTCGAAGAGAAAATGTAAATCTCTCTTTTTGTTCAGCTAACTTCTTTGGAATGCTAGTACCGGTGTTTATTCTGATACAACATCTCAATCATCGCTTTAAATGAGTAATTATTTTACGTTTAAACCTACTCATAATTATTCGGTGAGGTTAGAAATCCCCCTACTGTATCTACTTGCGTGTGTGTTCTAATTGAACCTGTTTCTTTTTATTCGAATCCAATTTTGAACACAAAGATGTCTTTAGATTTGTCTACTAAGATACTTATAATGCTTGTTTGCGATCTATTGTGTAAAAAGTTAAAACCAAAAACAGATGTTATCTGACTCACTTATAATGTGTTATCGATTGACACACATTGACCACACTGGACGTTGGCTTCAGGTCATGTCATTATCAACTACGTAAAGTTTCGTTAACAGGTATCTAATCGATTTTAAGGAGGCTCCACACTTTCGCAATTAACCAGCAAAATTGGTTGAAACTTTCTGTATGGTTATGCAACTATGTATAGTTGATTTTATGAAAATCTAAGCATTCCAATAGTTTGGGGACTTTTTTGGAAACAAAAATACCTGAAGGTTATCATTTGATTTAATGGCCACTTTAAAATCAGTGTAACAGCTAAGGACACGTAAAAACGTGTGTCTTTGTAGAAACTACCGAACGGAAGGCATTGGTAGTCTAGTGGTAGGACTCCGGGCTCACGACCGAAGGGTTGCGGGTTCGAGTGACGGCACGGCATTGTGTTGTATCTTTGAGCAAGATACTTTACTCCGCGTGTTCCAGCCTACTCAGCTGTAAATGAGTACGTGGTTGGGCAGTGCTAGAATTGCCGAATGCTAGCTGTGAGCGCCGAAATGGCAGCTCCGGCTGTATGCTCCCCAGGGAGTTGAGAAATATATTGGCTAGTTGCAAAGGCCATATAACCACGGATAATAATTTGTGAACAGCTTTGAGACGACCTAGGACTAGGTTGTGATAAAGCGGTATGTATGAGCACTGTGAAACTGTTCTTATTCTGCATGCATTAGCACCGTGTTAAGTTATCATTATGTATGTTTTAAAACTGTTTGAAGTTCTCATTATACCGTATGTATTAGCACTGTGTTAAGTTCTCATTATACCGGATATATTAGCACTGTTTGAAGTTCTCATTATACCGTATGTATTAGCACTGTGTTAAGTTCTCATTATACCGTATGTATTAGCACTGTGTTAAGTTCTCATTATACCGGATATATTAGCACTGTTTGAAGTTCTCATTATACCGTATGTATTAGCACTGTGTGAAGTTCCAGTTAAACCGTATGTATCAACACTGCGTTAAGTTCTCATTATACTGTATGTATAAGCACTGCGTTACTTTCTCATTATACCGTATGTATTAGCACTGTGTTAAGTTCTCATTATACTGTATGTATAAGCACTGTGTGAAGTTCTCATTATACCGTGTATATAAGTACTGAGTTACTTTCTCATTATACCGTATGTATTAGCACTGTGTTAAGTTCTCATTTTACCGTATGTATCAACACTGTGTTACTTTCTCATTATACCGTATGTATTAGCACTGTGTTAAGTTCTCATTTTACCGTATGTATTAGCACTCTGTGAAGTTCCAGTTAAACCGTATGTATCAACACTGTGTTAGGTTCTCATTATACCGTGTATATAAGTACTGAGTTACTTTCCCATTATACCGTATGTATTAGCACTGTGTTAAGTTCTCATTATACCGTATGTATTAGCACTGTGTTAAGTTCTCATTATACTGTATGTATTAGCACTGAGTTACTTTCTCATTATACCGTATGTATCAACACTGTGTTAAGTTCTCATTATACTGTATGTATTAGCACTGAGTTACTTTCTCATTATACCGTATGTATTAGCTCTGTGTTAAGTTCTCATTTTACCGGATGTATTAGCACTCTGTGAAGTTCCAGTTAATCCGTATGTATCAACACTGTGTTAAGTTCTCATTATAGCGTATGTATTAGCACTGTGTTAAGTTCTCATTTTACCGTATGTATTAGCACTCTGTGAAGTTCCAGTTAATCCGTATGTATCAACACTGTGTTAAGTTCTCATTTTACCGTATGTATTAGCACTCGGTGAAGTTCCAGTTAAAGCGTATGTATCAACACTGTGTTAAGTTCTCATTTTACCGTATGTATTAGCACTCTGTGAGGTTCCAGTTAAACCGTATGTATCAACACTGTGTTAAGTTCTCATTTTACCGTATGTATTAGCACTCTGTGAAGTTGCAGTTAAACCGTATGTATCAACACTGTGTTAAGTTCTCATTATACCATGTATATAAGTACAGAGTTACTTTTTCATTATACCGTATGTATTAGCACTGTGTTAAGTTCTCATTATACCGTATGTATTAGAACTGTGTGAAGTTCCAGTTAAACCGTATGTATTAGCACTCTGTGATGTTCCAGTTAAACCGCATGTATCAACACTGTGTAAAATTCTTCTCTTACCGCTTGTACATGTATATTGTATATAAGCACTGAGTTACTTTATTATTATACCGGATATATTAGCACTGTGTTAAGTTCTCATTATACCGTTTGTATTAGCACTGTGTGAAGTTCCAGTTAAACCGTATATATCAACACTGTGTAAAGTTCTTATCTTACCGCATGCATATAAGCACCGAGTTACTTTCTTATTATAACGGATATATTAGCACTGTGTGAAGTTCTCATTATACCGCGCGTATTAACAATGTGTTAAGTTCTCATTAAACCGTATTAATTGTTTTTATTATACCACATGTATTAGCACTGTGTGAAGGTTTCATTATACCGTATGTATTAGCACTCGGTGAAGCTCCAGTTAAACCGTATGTATCAACACTGTGTTAAGTTCTCATTATACCACATGTATTAGCACTGTGTTAAGTTCTCATTATACCACATGTATTAGCACCGTGTGAAGGTTTCATTATACCACATGTATTAGCACTGTGTTAAGTTCTCATTATACCGTATGTATCGATACTGTGTGAAGTTTTCATCTTACAGTATGCATCAATACTGTGTGAAGTTCTTATCATACCGTATGCATCAACGCTGTGTGAAGTTCTTAACATACCGGATGTATTAGCACCGTGTATTACCGGACGAATATATTCTCTGACATGTTGTTATTGTACCATACTGCACGCCGCTCTGAAACACAAGTTATCGCAAATAAGACACTTAAACCTAGCACCTCGGGACTGCTTATAAACACTCCTAAATTCTTCAAAACTGTCAGTCCACTCCCCCACCTTCCTTAAACATCAGTCATATTTTGATGGATGTCAGTGGCAACTTGTAGAGGCAGTGATTGAGCTAGAATATACACGTAAGAAACCGAATACAAATATTATTCCCGTGTCCCACACTAGCTAAATGATCCCTGTCCCCATGCAGGCGAAACACTAGAGTTTCCACTGTGATTTTTTGTTCATACAGTAACCTTCAAGTAATTTTGTTCTGGATATAACTTTATACAGCGCAATTGATCCAAGTCATTTAAATTGACCAGAGGCCTGTTCGTTTATGTGGAAACAACCGGTTTGCCTGTTTTTAAATGTAAAATGTTCGGGTACAAATCCTGGCGGACCTTCAAATGTTTATGCAGGCATCGCAAGGCTTTGTCAAGGCTCGTCTGAAAGCAACATCAGATTACAACGTCTGACCTTATTTCATAAAATCGGCTTTGATATCTCTAGATCTGTTGGATAGCGCGACTGTATTTACAAAGACATTGAAGTCTATGGTTCGATTCAGGTTCTATACCTGTTGATTGTCGTACACCTAAAAGGCTGCTGTTAAATTTCATATTTAATTCATGAAAAATTTCCCCAAGCTATTGTTTTTCTTTTCGGAAATATTTTTTTCAAATCTATAGTCCTGTCGAATATAAATTCAATGAATATTTGCAGTTTTTGGCAGTGGTACGTACGGGCATCCTTAAGCTGTCCGCTCAGTAAGACGAGGTGCGTTCAACCTCATATGGATTTCAAAAATTTAGACAGGCAAATTTCAAACTAACAATGAGTTAATTGTATATTTTATGAACAGTACGAATACATTGCTAACATTGATGTCCCAGGGTAAAATAAGGACAGGGAGGCAAAGCATCACTTGGAACAGCTTTTTGAATCATTGGTGAAAAAAGAGGTCTACATGGCAGGGACTGTACAAGACAAAATGTGATGGAGAGGACTTGTTCGTTATCCTTACTCTAACAGATTTCTTTTTTGAAATTATTTCTTTTATAGCAATAAAAGTACGAAACACTGTATCTTAACTTATATAAATCACTGTTATTGGCACGGATGTTAGCGCACGAGGTTCTTAATGTGGGAAGAAACCCGGAGAAAACCCATGAGTTGGGCAGGTGACCGGATATCTTTTTACGGCTGATCGGGGAATCGAACCCCGGCCACCTTGATGAAAGGCAAGTGCGCTATCCACTGCGCAACCCGACCATCAAACGGAAAGAATAAGTTAAACCTTAATACATACAATTTATGAACATTTTTTTTTGTTTTATTACATTTTTGCCAGTGAAATATCGGATTCTATCAACTTGATAAATCTGATATCTTTCATACTGTGACAAATATCAAAAGAGATATTTTCACAGCGTGAAAATTCACTTTTTGGTATTGACCAATCATAACGGTATCTTCTATTCGCTGCATTCAAAGGCAACGATTTTTTGTTCAGATTCAAATTAAGCGGCGATATGATAAGTGGTTGTTATGGTAAATGTTTGGTACACACACTTAAGTATTTACATAAATATACAATTAACAATATTTTTATAAGCAATCAAACCAGAAAAAAGCAGAAAACTTCGGAATTGCGTTGATTATCCCATTCAAAATGACGCGCAGCCTTGTTGTCAAGCGTGACGTCATTATAATATGGCGCTCATTATTACTCTTCTGATTCCCGCCCTTTTTTAATGCATAACATTTTTCCTGTTTTATGCTCTAAAAATGTAATAAATAGAAAATTAAATGGTGTCTTCAGTAATAACAAATATATTTCACTCGTGTGGCAAATATTTTGCTATTTTACGCTCGTGTTACGCACTCGTGAAAAATATCAAAATATTAGCCACTCATGAAATATATTTGTTATTACTGAAGACACCATTAAATATCCTCTATATCTTTTACTTTTTAGATATTTTTTCTTGAAATATTGATATATATTTTCGTTATCACAAGACACTGTTTTCAAGAAATTAGCTTAGAATATATTTAAAGTTTTCAGTTTGTATGCATGCAAGACAATTTTTACTAGAGAAATTGAATTGAAAAACTAATACAAAATAATCATAATCTACTCATTTTACTTCAAATTTTATTTGTTTAAATGGCCACAAAAATGTTTAGTATTAATTTTCGAAAAGTGATATGATTTAAAATTGGGCAAATTTGAGTGCACATATTTTACGAATAATTGTGTTAACATTAAAGTAAAATCGCAGATTTCGGACACAAAATCCGGCTTCACCAATATTATGATTTTCCTAATTTGTAAATCTGAGAAACAATATTAACCGTCATGCAAAGAGGACAAGCCCCTATGGGAAGAAGACGGGCATTCCCGTGTGTGTGAGATAGAGCTTTTTCGCACCTAAGACAGAGATATCCCATGTAATATACCCCATAAAATAAATATACAACATTTGATATAGCGCCCTATCTAGCTAACATAAGCCACTCTAAAGCGCTTTACAGTACATAGATATACAATTTTATACAGTCAATACAATTAGCTTATCAGGCGCTAACTACTAGTCCTATGCCACCTGGCTAATATATCCCTATGTGTGTATGTCTGTAGGGGTGCTAGAGATGTATTGTGTTCTGTTTGTAGTGGGACCGTGCTTCCAACGGTATCATTTATAGTGTCACCTCACTTGAACGCTACAGCACAGATACCGCAACACCCACCCCAGACCATTTTGTACTCCACTTGGGTTGTTGGAGTTGTGTGGGCAGGAGAAAAACACTTTCTCTGAGTATTCCATTCGTACGGCGACTTAGGGGATCGAACCCCGGCCGCCTGCTTGGAAGGCCGGAGTGTTAACCACTCGACCAATCCGCCCATGCAAGATTTTCCTATCTCGTCCGATCTGCCTACGTGACTTTTCGTGGAATCCTTATACAGCAATGTATTCATCCGCCAGTTAACGGATTGAAATTGACAATCTGCATTATATATATTCAGCTTTGTCGTTATATATATTGGTTTGATGTTGTTAGATATCTGATGTTGTAGATAAAATATTATAAATCTCGCTGACATAAAATATTATCTACACTGTGAAACACGTTGTCTTCTTTGTGAGGACGGACTACATATTTATGCGGGAGCATTCAAATGAAGCTTTGGAAGTGTAGATGTAACCGGGTATTCAAATTGACCACCAAGTCGTTATTTGTCGTGAATTCTTTATTCAACATAGGTTTAAAATACCTACACTCTGTAACAAACACAAATTAAAAGACTACAATTACTCAGAGCGTATACACATTACACATATAGGTTATAAGGAAGGGAGGTAACCCGTAGATATCACTAGTTACATTTAACACGAATATAAACTATAAATGGACACATTTAATTACATTTTACCAAGATATCAACTTCGTAAGAATTATTATTACAATCATGCTATTTAAATTATATTAAATAGCTAACATAACATATAACATTAAGCTGATATTTCAGAGCGAAAGATCTACTTTCCTATAAATTACTTGTAAAGATCTACATCATAATGCACATAGATAAACTGGGTTTTCCCATAAATAAGTATAACATTTAATCATAAAAGAGGTAATCACCTGTGTATGGCACAGAGCCGTTTCAACCTCATACATAACTCATCACCGGTACTCCATGCTTTCGTCCTTTTCGCTTACAAGTTAACGTCTAAAATGCATAAAAACCTTTCTTACTCATAATACTCTAGATAAAAACATACAGAAGATAATGGAATAATTTAACCATTACTCATTTATATTTAAGCTGAAGCAATACAAAATACTACTTTACACAATGTAAAGTTACAACTCAAAATGGAGATTTTGAATAGAGAATAATTTAATTTAAATGCCAAACTAATAAAGTTTACAGCTAATCCATACTGTACAAGATAGCTAGATACAATAGATTGAACTCATACTACTTAAAACATAACTTACCTACAAATTCCCTGTCTGTCTTACAGTCCCTTTGGTCGTAAAATGTCTTGATCAAAAGATAGGTGTTTTCAGTTTGGCAGGCAAGAGAGTACTGATCTTCCTTACAAAGAGATTCCCGCCAAACTGACCAAAGGGTATTATACTAGTTTGACCAATAGAAAAATGGACAGATATCACATGTACGCCATGTGATATATAAAAATAGAACTACAGGTAAGTAATCAAATAATCACTCCCTGTAACCTATAACACACACATATCTCTTTTACACACTCTAAACAATTTGGGCACAAACAAATAGACATGTATACATACAAATTATATAAAACAAGATAGTAATCACCCTATTACATAGAGGCCATATTTATTTGAGGCTCCAGACGGGATACTTGTAGTCTTTAGCAAAATTTACTATTGTTTTCGAACTGAAAGGTGCGAGTAACAAAATCAATTACTTGTAACTGTGCAAGATTGGGCTATCTCGGTCTCGGGCTAAGATTATGATTATGTAATATCCAAACCTCGGCTTACGCCTCGATTGAGATTATGTTACAGAATCTTAGCCCTGGACTGAGATTAATAGAATCCATCCCTGATGTGAGATATGGATACGGTTATTCAAACCCTCGGGATACAATATTGAGCTAGAGACCCAAGGCTTTGCCGAAGGTCTTTTGCTCAATATTTTATCCCGAGGGTTTGAATAACCTTATCCTTACCTCACATCAGGGATGGGTTCTATTTCTTGATTGTTACCTTAAACCCGTAAAACAGCTGCTCTTCTAGTAAAGTTGTAAACTGTCCGCACATTTCTCATTTACATATGAAGCCCGAATGGCAATTCTTAGCACCGCCGTAAATGCCGATATCTCGGTCTAGTATGCAAGAAAACCCGATCTCGCTCAGTTACAGACAATAGATCTTATTTTTTAAGTGTAAGAAATTTCTATCTTACATCCCGTTTCACGTGACTTGACGTCACAATGGGTCAATAATGACGTGACGTCACGGAATTTGAAATTTGGAAAAGGCGACGTAATGAAATTAAAACCTCTTACGATATATTTACCGTTAGAAAGATAAGATTAATTATTTCGTCATAAACTTTGTTTGCAAATATACGGTATGCTAAATCTCGCTGACAGATTCGTATTCGTCAAAATAGCTTAGGGGAAAATTGTTTTTTTCGAAATGGTTTCCTGTCCAAACGCATTTGCATGGTTTCTGAGCTTATTCTGGTAGTTGGAGTGAAAAAAAAAACCTCTTTCATGCCCAGGGGTTTCGGATGTTGGAGGTAAAATATAGGGTCGGTCAGGGTACCCGAAACACAAAAAAAAAAGATAATTATAATTCGAGGTTCTTATATACCGCTTTATCATAAACTAGTTCGTAGGTCGTCTCAAAGCGGTTCATTAACTATTATCCGTGGTTATACAATGTAGGGCCTTTGCAACCAGCCAATATCTTTCACAGCTTCCTGGTGAGCATCCAGTCGGTGCTGCCATGTCGGCGCTCACAGCTAGCATTCTACAATTCTAGCACTACCCAACTACGTACTCATTTACAGCTGAGAAGACTGGAACAAGCGGAGTAAAGTATCTTGCTCAAAGATACAACACAGTGTCGTGACGAGAGTCGAACTCGCAACCCTTCGGTCACGAGCCCGGCGTCCTAACACTAGACTACCTTGCCTCCAAAATAATAATTCGAGGTTCTTATATACCGCTTCATCACAACCTAGTTCATAGGTCGTCTCAAAGCGGCTCGCAAATTATTATCCTTGGTAATACATATTTCTTTTTGTTTTGGCTTGAACATTTTTGTCGAAGTGACACAAAGAAACGTTATTTTCATGTTCAAAGTGTCCTTATTGGACACTGGTGTTCTGATTACACTGACGCGATGGAAAGCTGTCATCATGATTAAAAACAACTTGAGAAAACTGGACCGTTTATGTTCACAAACCACTGACGATAAACGATATACGGTGATTGTATCCACATTTATAAAAAGAAAACGGTGAATGATAATTTTGGTTGGTCCTTTCGTCCGTTTTTTGTCCAGCCGTCAAGCATTTGTTCCCGTTTAACTCCTGCCCTAAAATGACCCGAATTCACCCGAAGAGGTATGGCGCACTTGTCCCTGTTATGGACTTAATGTGACAAACAGTAAAAAATTAATACAAATTATATTTAATAAATAATAATAATATACAACATTTGATATAGCACCCTATCTAGCTAACATTAGCCACTCTCAAGCGCTTTACAGTACATAGATATACAATTAATACAATTAGCATATACGTTAATCAATACAATTTTTGAGGAATTCGCAGGACCTGCCTTATCAGGCGCTAACTACTAGTCATATGCCACCTGGCTAATATATCCCTATGTGTGTATGCATGTGTGTGTGCTGGAGATGTAATGGGTTCTGTAGTGGGACCGTGCTTCCAATTGCATCATTTATAGTGCCACCTCACTTGAATGCTACAGCACAGATACCGCAACATCCACCCAAGACCAATGTATACTCCATCTGGGTTGTTGGAGTTGTGTGGGCAGGAGAAAATCACTTTCTTTGAATATCCATGCGTGCGACGACTTCGGGGATCGAACCCCAGCCGCCTGCGCTGAAGGCCAGAGGGTTAACCACTCGACTAAACCGATCATATTTCGGCAAATTTAGACATCTAACTTGGACCTAGTATGATGTTATCATGTCCATAATCAGAAAATAAATGTTTGGTTATATGCCTTACGTTATTTTCATGAAGAATTCTTTTGACCGTCATATATTTCAAAAGGATATTGTGTTGTCAATCGGGTTCTGTCGGCACTTTCCGTGAACGAAAAATGGAAAGTACCGACGGTTCCCGAAAGATACGACATTAAGCGTCCATGTACATTTTTTAAGAGTCACCGAATGCACGTATTTAGAACACGTCTTATTACAGGAAAACTGTTTTCAGGTTATTAGAAATATCATAATATCAAATTATGTGTACAATATAATGGAAATACGTCAGATTTCTTCCCATGCCTTATTGGGGTAGGGCAGGTGGAAAAAAACTCTCACTTTTTTTATTTTCATTATATAATTTTGAATCGATTGGGAAGTGTTCTACTCGAAAAACTAAAAGAGTAAATACCTTACGAGTTGAAGCATCTTTACATTGAAATTTTTGTTTTGGTTTATGTTGACGATACAGGTTTTTTTCCGGAAACTCTAGAAGGATTACAAAGTGCGCTAGATATTATTTTTCAGAAAACTGCGAGATATAAAAACTGAAAGTCAATCTTAAAATTGTAGATAATTTCACCTACTTAGGTATTATATATAATTATAATCGAAATTTGGCAAAAGCGCGCAATAAACTTATTGATAAAGCTTAAAAATCATATTTGCATTGTACAAAAGCATTAGTAATCCCATGCTCCCGAAGGACATACAAAATAAATTTTCGATTATGTTGTAGAGTCAATATTACTGTACGGCTTAGAAGTGTGGGGTTTTAAAATTTTTAAAACTCTAGATCAGACGCACCTGACATTCGTAAGAGAATTTAACATCAGATCTGGCACATTGACATTTAAGGTCTTTGAAGAACTTGGTCGGTTTCAAATGATAAATGTTAATCTTAGAACGGCCGTTTTCTGGAATAATTTAATCAGTTCCCATAATGAAAGTAAACTCAGCTGAGATTAGCATTTAATTGACCAGACACTGCAATCTTGATGCTACAGTCCCTACCAGTGAATTGATTATTGATGGTTTTCATCCTCCCTTCAGACTTGACAGAAATTTTGCAGGAGGGGGTGTATTAGTATATATGAATAGTACTTTTAAAGTTGATAGGTTAATTGATTATGAAGTTCCTGACTTAGAAGTTATATGGTTACAAATCCTTCTTCCAAATCGAATGAAACTTATTATAGGATCAGCCTATCTATCAAATTATCATGATGCCAACCGTTTTTGGGATACTCTTCGTATTTCTTTAAATAACGCTTTTGACCTTACTAGTAACGTTATTTTGTTAGGAGATTTGAATGTGGATTTATTAACAATGTCCCATAATCATGTTTTTGCTGATATTATTGATACTTTTAACTTGAACAATGTCATAAATGAACCTACAAGGATAAGTCCTACTAGATCTAGTTTACTAGATCCAATCTTATTATCAGATTCTCTAACTTGTATAGATTCTTCAGTTATAGAAACTGACAGATTATATACTGACCATGAAGGGTGTGTTGCAGATGTTCTTGTTCCTTTTAATTTTAAACCTGTATATAAGAGGAAAGTATGGTTATATAAAAGAGCAAATTTTGAATTATTCAATAACCTTATTAGGGATTATGATTGGAATACGTTCTTCGCCAATTATAATTCAGTCCATTTAGCCAGTGAGGATTTTACCAATATTTTTCTTGATTTTGCTAATAGATGTATTCCAAATAAAAATGTTACTATTAGGCCTGGAGACAAGCCATGGATGAATTCTGATTTGAGGACAAATATGAAATTACGTGATCGGTTAAGAAGGAAAGCCATAAATTCAAAAGATCCTAGGGACATCACTAACTTTAAAAACCAGAGAAATAGAGTAAATAATATGAAAAAGCATGCGAGGGCTTCATTCTATGATAACGCTACTGACCTTATTGATCATTGTACGGGAGACCCCAAGAAATATTGGAAACTCATTAAAAAATTAATAGGTAAGACTGGGTCCACCGATTCTATTCCTTCTTTAATAGATCCAAACTCTGGTCTTCTATTTGTAGATGACAAAAGGAAAGCTGATATATTAAATGAATATTTTTGTAGTATTACTAATATTGATGATAGAAATATTGAAGTGCCTTTATTACATTCCAAAACAAATAGTTCTTTTAACTCTATAGTTATTGACCATGTTGAAATTTGTGACAATTTGAAAAACTTAAAGCTTGGGAAAGCATCAGGCGAAGATGGAATTAGTCATCATATGCTTAAGTACACAGCTGATACAGTCTGTAAACCACTCGAACTTCTTTTCAATCTCTCCCTATCTACTTGTACATTTCCTAATATGTGGAAATCAGCTAAGGTCATGCCCCTTTTTAAAAAAGGTGATAGACATTCAGTATCTAATTATCGACCTATTTCTCTTCTGTCTACGATCGGTAAAGTATTTGAAAGGGTTATCTTTAAGCATTTGTATAATTATTTCTTTGAACATGATTTTTTTTATCAGTACCAAGCCGGTTTCATGCCTGGTCATTCAACAGTTTATCAGCTACTAGAAATCTATCATAATATTTGTTTAGACCTTGAAAGGGAACAACATACCTGTATGATATTTTGTGATATTTCCAAAGCCTTTGACCGAGTCTGGCACAAAGGCCTAATAGTTAAATTAAAATCTTATGGTATCTCTGGTGATTTTTTGGTTTGGATAGAAAATTATTTATGTAATAGACAGCAGAAAGTATATATAAACAACTCTTCTTCCGATATTGGTATGATAGGTGCTGGAGTTCCCCAAGGCTCAATTCTAGGGCCTCTCCTCTTTCTCATTTATATAAATGATATAGCTGAAGAATTAGAATCAACAGCACGTCTATTTGCTGACGATACCTCCCTTAAAAAATCTTCTTCTTCGTGTCAAGAAATTGAACTAGTTTTGAACAGGGATTTAGAAAAATTAAATAATTGGGCAAAAACATGGCTCGTCTCTTTTAATCCAAACAAAACCCAGGTTGTTTTTATATCTAATTCAGATAATATTGATGAAGATCTTGATTTAATATTTGATGGTACTTTTCTAAATTTCAGTAGAGTGCATAGACATCTTGGAGTTATTTTTAGTTCAAATGCAAAGTGGTCTGACCACATCGATGATATTTATAAGTCAGCAATGAAAAAAATTAACGTTTTAAGAAAAGTTAAGTATATTTTAAAACGAGACGCACTATTAAGAATATACAAATGTTTTATTTTACCTGTTTTAGAATATGCTTGCGAGGTTTGGGATGGGTGTTCGCAATTAGATTCAGAAAAGTTGGAGCGAGCTCAGCGCGAAGCAGCAAGAATAATAACCGGATTACCGTCTTATGTGAAAAATGAATCTCTATATGTAGAATTTGAACTAGAATTACTTTCCGAAAGAAGATCTAAAAGAAAATTACAACTTATATATAAAATGCACAACAATATGACTCCAAACTATCTTTCTAATCTATTACCCCCCAGAGTAGGTGACATCAATCGATATGTTTTACGAAACAATGACAGATACAGGGTTCCGAATTATCGGCTTTCTACTACTAACAAATCTTTCCTACCCTCCGCTTTAACAAACTGGAACTCTTTAGACGAAAGCATAAAGTCTCTACTTCTTCCCTCCTTTAAATTCGCTCTATCCCAAAATATTCCTACTAGTCAACCTTGCTATTATAAGTATGGCGAAAGAAAACTAAATATTATACATACCAGGTTAAGACATAAATGCAGTTCTCTTAAAGATGACCTATTCCTTGCAAACTTAGTTACTGACTCACACTGTCCAAATTGTTTACATCATTGTGAAAACGCATATCACTTCTTTTTTGAGTGCCAACGTTATGCAACTGTTCGTACTGACATGTTTCAAGTTTTAAGTAATTTAAATACACAAATAAGTTTAAAACTACTATTATTTGGAAATGAGTTGTTGGCTTTGGAGGAAAATTATTACTTATTTGATCATGTGCAAAAATTCATTAAATCCAGCGGAAGATTTTGAACTTTATGCTTATATATGTTTATTCCCGTGAAAAATTGACTTGTTTTAAAAATTGAATTTATAATTATTTGTGCCATCATTTGTCTGTAAATTTGTTATGTTAATAGGAGACGGCTTCATAAGTTGAAATAACTTGTGTCTGATCCTTTTGTGCCAATATTTGGACAATAAAATATGTTTAAAGTCACTGCAATCCGTTCTTGATGACTCCGATTTCTCCAATGTTTTTGAAAACAAGCTTTGTATGAATAATATGTTTTTAAAAATCACCTTAAACAGAAGCTCCGAGAAAACTTCTCAAAACATTTTGGTGACGTTAGGCTGTTCAAGGAATCGTGTTTCCGCTGACGACACAGACACTTTAATATAGTAAAATAAGGTAATTTCTATATTTAGGTCAATAATAACTAAATATTTAGAATGTAAATATAAGAATTGAACAACATTTTTTCAATGTTCATGCCGGTATGAAATTGAAAATAATGTCATTCAATCCTTATGTAGGTATTAACTGATTTCCTGATTGTCAATCTTGTCATGCAGATGACATGTGCTGTACTCACCTCCAGTAGCACATCTTAGTGAATAAATAAAATATTAAAATCTGAAATCTGAAATCAATGTTGCGAACTGCATTAGGTGTCCAGCGGACATTATGCGCCATACCTCATTTTTACGTACACACTGAATGGCAAAACTTTGGCTTTGTTTGGTCGCCAAAATGGTGTGCACATTTATGGCAGATAAATAATGCCACTTCATAATTCCGGTTATATAATTGCTTTTCAAGCAATAACAATCCTTAAAGGAATCAATTACAACCACGTTGCATTTGAATGTTTATAAGGGCATGTATCAAGCTAATTTTGATCACTAATGCAACACAAACGCATTTACTCATAATTGATTGGTCTACTCAAGTGTGATTAAACACTGGTTTATGCTAAGAGTTGTTTATTAAGCTAACACTCTTAAAATCGATCAGATAACAAGCGTTTTTGTCTCCTCATAAAACTGAAATCAATGTCAATTGTGGTCAGTTGTAAAAGCACAACATCCGGGTCCTCCATTGAGAGAACAAGATGGCTGAAAACATATACACCAGGGGTTCTACGACACGGTCTGAATTTACACACAACGCTTTCTTGTCGTTTTGAATTCAAGAGCTACATCGCAAGCAATTAAATCAATGTATCATTTTATTTGTTTGCTAAATGAGATATGTTTTATCAGACCATAGTGGAATTGAATTAAAAAAACAAAAATACTCCCCTAAACACCCAGGTGTTAATAGTATGCACACAAGAGGTCACTGCAGCGGAAATCACAAAACAAGATATCATAATCAGGTTTAATAATAGTAATAGGTTGGTCCGGTGGTGCAGTGGATGACGCACTCGCCTTTCAACAAGGCGACCGGGGTTCGATTCTCCGATCAGACGTTAAAAAGTATTGGGTCGCATGCCCCTTCAGGTTTTTCTCACACATTAAGACCACCCCTCCCCCGCGCTAACACCCGAGCCAACAAGAGTGATTTTTAATATAAGCTGAAACGTTTTGTTTTATAATTGTTGTCAAATAAATAAAGTTTATATTTTTGATAGCATGCACACAAGAGGGTACCCTGGCCTGGGAATAATTTGAAAAATGAACCAGACGGTTCAGGAGACTTCATGGTGAACTAAAATACTCATTTACAACGATGATTGAGATGCTGTTTCGTAGATGCTATAGATTCAGAATAAATGTCTGTACTTGTATTCCAAAGAAGTCAGATAAATAATGCTTGAAGACTGTGTTTTTCTTTTAAAAACATGTTTGCGCATGCTCTAGTAGATGTAGTTAGAAGTGCACGGACTAGCTGCCGCTAAAACGCATTACCATACCATTAAGGATTTCTTCAATAATGATCAAGAACGCCAAATTTTTGAAATGCAGTTTCCCCTCAATATTTTGTAAATCAAATTGTAAACCTGTGCCGTAACTGTCCAATGTAAACCGATGTGTCACTTGGGGCACATTAATGATAGAATGAGTAATTGACATACCGTGTGTTGAACATAGACACATCGGTATACACTCCTTAAATTCAAATAAAGTAAATGCTTGGCAAGGGTCACGAGACGTTATGTCGATTGGATGGAAACTAGCTGACATGACAACGCATGCGTTTCCATCGTAGCTATAAATGGGACCTGATCACTTGGGTGACGTGTATTTGGACATCAAAAGCCCGAATAGATCAATCCTTGTGTGAGTATTCTCTTTGTCCATTTTGTTGTCATAAGGCTGTTCATATGAAATATTTACGTTTAAGAAAGTCAAATACAGATGGTTTTAAACCTTTACATGCATACGTCTTGTTAACTTTGATAGTCTTTCGAAACCTACTCGTCGTTATAGCTGCATGTTTAGCTTTTAATATCAATTTTACTATTATATGATCCTTTCAATGTTAATTTGCTCAAATACAAATATCACATTCCTAGACGTTCCCACCTCAGTAGTGACGGCCCATACCTGGTCCGGTCCCGTCTTCCTAGATATAGTACATAGCCATTTTTCAATGTTTCAAACTCTGAAAACGTAACATTTTTTTATCAGCAGAACCGATTAAGATCGAATTGAGATTTGTCTCTGGAAACCAGGTATTTCATATCTTTAACCTTTTGATCAACCTTCACTTGTGTATTTGATAAATTGTGTATATAAATTGAATGAATTACATAGAAACACAACAATCGCGAACCGTCGGCACTTTCCGTAAACAAGAAAAAAAACATTTCCCGCTTACGGAAAGTGCCGAAGCTTTCCCATTGAGAAGCACCAATGACGAAGGAAGACACTTTTATGACTCGTCTGGACCGAGAGCTCACGAACTATGTGTCGTTATAGTGCTTTCTATACATTGCGGCCGAGGTATTCATATATGTCACTATGACAATGTCTCGCTGTTGACCACTGAAGCATCGAAACCTTCTTTTTAAGGAGGTGAGATGGTGTAGTGTTATGAGGTGCGACTATTTCTAGGCTAGGCGATTAGGTGACGTAGGTGTGTCACAGGCTCGGACAGAGCACGAGTCATAACATTTTCCCACTTGTCATTAATTCAATAAATAAACAAAACGTATCATATATATATAAGGGTATGTTGATCCAAATGTTACAGGTATGAACTATCTATCTTAATTATACCGTGTGTAATAATATGCAAAAACATAAAACAAACTACTTTTTAACTTATTTAAACAAGTTTTACAGATTTTCCGGTCATGTTTGTTTCCAAATATATTAATTATAATATTTGATTTACTGAAGTCAATTTTTACAAATTTCAACGGGGTATGAATAAAAAAAAGCAAAAAAAAGTAAGGTAACTCTCAACGCTAAAACATTACCAGAAAATAACAAATGGTAATATTGACACAATCTGATTAAAATCATATGTTACATGGCTTCGTTAACTTCGTACTACGCCTGAACATCTGAGTGTGCCGCGGTCAGGGTCACGTTCAGGTGATTTTTATATCTATAAATACTCATTAAATTTTGACCAATCAGAGACCCTCTTTCAAAAGGGCGCTCGGAGTTGTAACAAATATGGCGGACATTGATGAGTTCTGAAGTTATTTGAGATTGATCGTCTGAAACCCGAACAGAAATAGATATTCGAAGCTTTATTAGAGAAGAAAGACTGTATGGCGGTGTTGCCTACGCAATGTTTACCAAATGGATACGTTTTCCTTGGCGTCGTATGTTTGGAAAACTAATCTGTTCGATACCCCTCGCTATTTATCAATCAACCATGATATTCCTACTCGCTGGCAAACTTTTGCCAGCGCGCCTCTGATTGGTTCATCTAAAGGTCATTTGAACGTGACCCTGACCGCGGCACATTCAACATGTAACAAATGATTTTAATCAGATTGATATTGACAAAACCTACATATCCTGAACTGAAATTTACTTTTTTGAAAAGCATTTATTGATCAAAAGTTAATCGCATTTTCAGACCATGGCAACCGCACCTATCTTTCCAGGCCCAGGCGGTCCGGGACCCTTCCCAGGCGGTCCGGGACCCTTCCCAGGCCCTGGCCTTCCGTTACCAGGTCCCCGCTTTGGTGGGCCTTTGTCTGCTCTGTTTGGATTCTTTGCAGGCAAGTGGAAATAAGTAAAAGTTGGGGCGAGTCAGTGTGGAAAAGGTACCGTGCTTTATTTTTTTATCAGCAGAAAAAAACCTGGCATTTCTATTTTTTTCTTACTGAGCAAAAGTGATTAATTTTCTGTTAATGCCTCACTTAGGGCGTAAAACGTGTCACAGATATAAAACAAAGAGGAATTTATTAAATTTTATTTTCTTACGTGCCGTAAAGAATTCGATGATTTGCATATTATATGGCCACGCATGCCCCAAATGAGCATGACGATATTTCTTGTCAAATGTTGGCATGCTTCTTATCCTATTAAAATCATTCAATGTTAATACTGCTTCCTTAGTTAATTATAAAGTCGTTTAAAAAACCAAGTGACGTAAAAAAATCGTCATCAATTTAGATGAAAGCACTTGCTTTGTACAAACAGAACCTCTGACCCTGTCGAACCTGTAGGATTCTGAAAACGTTACCATTGACCCAGACGAATACATAAGCGCCATTCGTTGTATTCTGCTCTCGTGACATCTCGTGAATTCGCTTGATAACGTGAACATGACTTCAATCCTTTGCCTGCTGAGATAAGTAGCAGTCGGGGACCTGTTTTGCGCACTTTGATTTAAGTCATTGCAATTTTAAATATGTATAAACCTACATCATAAGGGAATAACTGCATCACAACATAAATTAATATAAACAATCTTATTTATAAATGAATGCCTATGTTCTCTGTCTGAGCTGCAGCAACGTCATGCCAAGGGGTGTAGGATACGGAAATGACCCCTTAGGGGATACCAAATTTCTGCATTTTTTTAAATCCCGAGGGTGGTATATTCCAATCATACACCCTCGAGCATGACAGAGTATTTTTCTCTCTCATTCCAATAACAGTAAGTTCAAAAACTATAAAATGGTGTAACCACCTGATGATAGTTTTTAGAGTGTTAATATTTTAGATGATATTGCATCGCACACAGAGGTTCAATTTTGTATTGATAATATAATTCAATGGAATAGACGTGTATCTCGATGCAATGTAGTATGGATTATACTTTAATTCGTATCAGAATGACTTTACGTGTTACGGTATATTACGGTAATGTTGAAGAGGACGATAGCCGATTTAATTATGTATACCAATATAAACCGTTACCAGCTCTTGACACGTGGAGACATAACAAAGAAAAGTTGCAGATGCAGAATCAAAAACGAAAAATAAAAATGCAGAAATTGGACAAATTGTAATGTAAAATGTAGACCGCCGATACGATGACTAGATACGCATACAGATGTATCTTGTCCACAGCATTACACAGACGGTTATATTATGGTTCCATTATGTAAAGTTATCAAATATTGGTATCAACAGGAAGGTATTTATTTATCATTTGTGAAATTTCAGAAAAAAACCCCAGGTCCCTTCTTGAGCCAAAACTTTCACTGACGCAGAGTCCGGTGACAAGTTAATACAGATGACGTCATCGCCATTTCGTTTGAGTATGAAAGCAAAAAACTCTCGTAACGTAACACGTGGTTTACTTATGACGTCATACATTAACCTTGCTCAATGAGAGTCTTGTCGCCTCGCTTCGGACAACATGGAGAATGCCCCTGCGTCAAATGTTTAAATGACTACTGTTAATTATTGGCACCAATTTCATTTAAATAAGGCTGTTCCGCCAATGTCGTTTAAATAAGGCTGTTCCGCCAATGTCGTTTAAAGGACGATGCCTATACAAATCGCAGCAAATAAATAAATAATTTAAGAGCAAATGAATAAAATCAAACAATTGTTCTATAGTAAAAATGTAATTATATGGATTGAACGGCGCTTTTTTGTAAATTTTCATGCCGGTATGAACGCAAATCAGTTACAACCCTTCTCTTCTCAACAACTATCGACCAATATCATTAATATCTATAGTGGGCAAGGCGATGAAAAAAGTGTATAAAAATATATGTACAAATTCATTATTGAAAATTCTTTATTATCACCTTCTCAATCTGGATTCAGGGCAGGTGACTCTACAACTAATCAATTTCTCGCCATTACTAAAGATATAAATTCGGATGATCTTTTGTGATATCAGCAAGCTTAAGGCCTTCGACAGAGTCTGGCATGCAGGGTTACTTTTTAAACTGCATAAATAAGGCATCGGGGGGAGTTTATTATCATGGTTTAAAAGTTATTTGAATAATAGGAAGCAACGAGTAGTTATAAACAGTAAGACCTCTGAGTGGATGGAAATTAGGGCTGGTTTTCCCCAGGGGTCAATATTAGGTCCACTGCTGTTTTTGATTTTTATAAAAGATATAGTTGACGATATTAACGCTATAGTAAAACTATTTGCTGACGACACTTCCCTTTATGCCATAGTCGATACTCCGTCTCAATGTGCAGATTTGTTGAATGACAGTTTAAGGAAAATATATCCATGGTCTGAAAAGTGGTTGGTTAAATTTAACCCTGAAAAAAATGAATCTCCTTTGATTAGTAGGAAAATTAATAACCCCTCTTTATTTATGAATGACGTTCCTATTAATGAGGTTAAACAACACAAACATATAGTTTATTTTTCTCTCATGATGGTCCTCTGTCCGTCTAATAAACTAGCCATTCTAAGACAATTTAAAATAGACACACTCTCTCTTCAAACCTTGTGTTTTTTCATTTGCCAGACCTATACTTGAGTATGGTGATATCGTCTGGGACAACCTAACTATCCAACAGTCTCAATCCCTTGAGAATATTCAGCTCGACGCTGCAAGAATTACAACGGGTGGTACTAAACTAACAAGTCATGATAAGCGTTATGAGGAAACTGGTTGGGACAGTCTACAATACCGACGCAACGTAAAGAAAATAGTTCAGATACATAAAATGATTTTGGCCTTACTCCCCCGTACCTTTCACATCTACTCCCTCAACGCAGAATCGACGCTCACCAATATAACACACGTGTTACCGATAGCCTGAGCAATGTATTTTCAAAAACTAACGTCTACAAGAAATCGTTTCTTCCTTCTTCTATTGACCTGAGGAATTCTCTAACCCCAGATATTAAAAATAACCCCTCAATAAGTTATATGAAAAACTACCTACACAGACACTTCCTTACAGTTCCCCCTTATTATAATTATGGAAAACGCCTCGACCAGGTTTATCACGCTAGACTGAGGATGAACTACAGCTCCTTAAATGCTCACCTGTTTAGTCGTAATCTGTCGATAGTCCTTATTGCTCATGTAGACAGGCACATGAAACTACTGACCACTTTCTTCTGTCTTGTCCTAATTATACAAATATAAGAAATTAATGCTTTATAAATTTACCTGAAAATTACACTCTTTACATGCTTCTGTACGGAGATCCAAATTTATCTATTAATGAGAACGAAAGCGTTTTTCGTACTAACATTTTACTTCTAAAACCAAACGTTTCACAAATTAACAGTGCTGTCACATAAATCCCAGTGAGTCAAACAAATCATCTTTGTCATGATTTAGAACATTTATTCTACCTATGTTGGGTTCACTTATCTTATAGTTTGCGATTGTATGTATCAACTACAGTGTGGTATCACTAAGTCACATTAAAGACACCTCTCTCTCTCTCTCTCTCTCTCTCTCTCTCTCTCTCTCACACATGGTTTAAGTTTTGTCCTTTATAACACATACTATTCTTACGATGTTGTTTTTAGCTTTGTAGTGTTGTCATCCGCTTGTCAGTAATTAAGGTGACAGATTCATATAAGTATTTTAATACTTTTTTCCTGAATCCTGTACTTATGTATTGTATGTACGACATGAACAAAAAACGAAATAAAATATGGTTAAAACTTAATCAGTTGCATCCATGCGTTCATATCGGCATGAACATTAAAAAACGCCGTTCAATCCCTATATCGAAAGGATTATTGCATTACCCGAAACTAACCATATTGTTTCTATATAGATATAGAAGAATTTCCCTTAAACATTAAAGTATGGGTCCAAATTATACAACGTGAATAAATGTTAGTTAGGGGTTTTGGTGCAAACTTAACGCTTTAAAACATAATAATGTTATTTTAACCTTTAAACAAAAGGAACCAAAATATACTTGTAAAATCTTATTAAAGATAAACTTATAACAGCTTAAACTTTGAACATGTAGAACTAATATTTTGTACTTTTGGTAACACTATTGTTTCGTCTTTTATTCAAGGGGCAGCAACTTTATTACTTTTTAGTGATGTCTTCGAAGGTCCGCCTGGGCCAACAGGGTTTATTGGACCCACAGGTGCTACAGGATCCACAGGTGCTACAGGAGCCACTGGTCCCACTGGTGCTACAGGCATAGGTGCTACAGGAGCCACTGGTGCCACTGGGGCTACAGGTGCTACAGGTGCTACAGGTGCTACAGGAGCCACTGGGGCTACAGGTGTAGCTGCTACAGGTGCTACAGGAGCCACTGGTGCCACTGGTGCTACAGGAGCTACAGGTGCTACAGGTGCCACTGGCGCTACAGGAGCTACAGGTGCTACAGGTGCCACTGGAGCTACAGGTGCCACTGGAGCTACAGGTCCAACTTAATATGAAACGATTGATCATACTTTGGACTCTAGTGGTGATGCCAATGCCAATTATATTTCATTGATAGCGCTTTATTGCAAAAACAGGCATGTGATAAAATGGCAGACGTATGGAATTTACCGTTGTTTTGTTTTGAATTAGATAAGTATGATAGAACAAGTCTTAAGACATGAAAGTCAGAGTCGCTATTTGTTGTATGATTATCCTTTATATCTTTTAGAATGACATCTTACATAGACGTTTTATTTTTTAAAAAAAACAGATGGCCATTCACCCAAGCATGCTATTTGCCAAATATCATCACCATCGTCGATTTGGTAATTCAGAAAAGTAGTTTTGATGTCGTTTTTAACAAATTGACCTCTTTGGCCTTGAAAGTAGATTAAATTTATTAGTCTGAATACACTTGCTTACCCTTTATCCCATCATTCTATTCACCCGAAGCCTCTTGGTTGTTTAGCAGATTTGGTTTGAACTTTTGAAGAAATTTTACCTTTGTGACCTTGAAAGTAGGTCAAGGTCACTAAGTTGAAGAAAAAAAAAACCGGTTGATAATTATTTTTATACCAATATATTCATCTTTAGCCTCTTGGTTGTTCAGAAGATTTTGTTGAAACGTTCGAACCGATAAGACCTCATTGACCTTGAAAATAGATCCTATCACGGTATGACGCCGGAGACATTTATTGCTAGAAATGAACTTCCCAGTACCAGTTCAATTCACTCTTTTATTACAACTACCAAGAATTCAATNAACCCCCCCCCCCCCCCCCCCCCATTCTCTCTCCCTTACCCTTATTCTCCATCATTTTTCTTTCCTTATTTACAATCGAAATAAAACTACCGCAAGTAAAGAATACCGACTCCGAGGTGCCAAAGCAGGAACCCCCAATACAAGAATACACCATAGTGTCTCCGATTGGAGTGGAAAACTTATTCAGATTAATGTTTTTATTAACTCATTCACTCCTGACATTTCATAATGAACTATTCTAACCTTTGAATTGGAAGAGTTCAAATGTGTGATCAGGGGTGAATAGGTTAACCAAACGTCATTAGTCTTATAGGTACATACATGCATGTATATACCCGTCATAACATTCTCTCGAAACAAACATGCATGTGTATACCCGTAATAACATTCTCTCGAAACAAACATGCATGTATATACCCGTAATAACATTCTCTCGAAACAAACATGTATGTATATACCCGTAATAACATTCTCTCGAAACATACATGCATGTATATACCCGTAATAACATTCTCTCGAAACATACATGTATGTATATACCCGTAATAACATTCTCACATCCTGTTTCTGAGTACGACGTTACCACAATTTATGAATTTTAATTTATGAGACGTAATCCCAAATCTAGTTAGCATGTGTTTATATTTACGTTCGATACGGACCATGTTCTTATCAACGATAGAATCATGATCGATCGTAGTAAGCTCCTCCCATCGCACTTATATTAAGCCACGCCCCGTTACTAACCAAAACAATATGGCGTCGAGCACGCCTCTTAGCGAAATGCCGCTGATAAGGCTAGCAGGCAACAGAACAGAAATGACCGGTGAAATGTATTTGTTGAATGAATTAAAAAGTAAAAAGTAAACATTCCTTGTTCTTACCTCCATTTATTACTGAAACATTCGTTCCATCCGTGTGAAGGCATCTAGTTAGATCCGAAATCAAATGAAACATTTCACATGTGTCGTATAAATTTACGCAAAACTCTTCACAAATCTATACAAATAATCACCGATTTTGTCGATAAGCACAGATTGGTATGCATACTGACATGGAAATGTAAGAACTTGATCAATATTAATCCAAATGTGTCGTATAAACTTTGGTAACAGGACGTTCACGAACAATCCAAAAGTGCAGGCAAATTCGTCAGTCATTAGTGAGGGTTTCGGTTAATTATTCGCCCAAAAACGCATGTATCAAAATGCAGGCGAGCACCAGTACAGAAGATTTGACTAAAATGCCTATAAATAAACTTTGTTGTAAACACGCCTGAATGACATCACGCAGCAACATTTGTGACGTCATCGGGCCTTCCGTGGTTTTGCTCAAAGGTGCAGGCAGTTTCGCCACATTCAAACATTTTTATAAAACTAATTTACAAGTAATCTAAGTGTTGAAATGTAAAATTTTGTATGTTTATGTTAAACAAGCCGTACTGATACGACAGCTCCAAATGTGTGTGTGTAACAGTGATTGGCATTGAAATACACGGATTTTCTTATTGGTTGTGATAGTTAGTTTTCGGTAACTTGAAGAAACTGATTAATATTGTTTGAGAAAGATGGCTGGTATCGGCTGAGATGGGATACGCAATAAAGACTCAGTCCTTAACAAATATAAACTTCCAAATCGCTGTCCAATTTTATATTTTTCATCGGGTCCGGAGGAGACGCACCCCCCCCCCCCCCCTCCCTACTTTTGGATAATTTGTCACATACGTCTCCGCTGATTGTCTTGCACGTCACCAGGACAAATCTTGGGCTTGAAAACTTGTTCAACAAAGACTTCCCGGCCAGGTGTTGTAAATGTACTTACTTTTTCATGTAAAAAAAACCCGCTATTTTTTTTATAATTGTCGGTCTCTACGTACAATCAGCATGCGATTGAACAGCAGTACTTTCAGGCCGACAACAAATTCCTTTCAGATATAAATCTAGAAAAATTCTAGATGGTATTTTAATTTAAGTGTTGTAAGATTGTTGAAAGTAAGACGCTAACAATACTTTTAAAAAGATACTGGTTGATTGTATTCTAAATACACATTGCATGAAAATGGAAACTGACGAATTCGAATTATCCAATCGCGGATTTTTCCGATCGTCATTTCCATAAACACGCATTGGCTCGTCAGTAATGATTTAAACATATTTTATTACAAATAAATATTTACAAAAGAGTTGGACACAAGTTTTCACAGCTTATCATAGTCCTTTTCTTCAAATACATGAATATAAACAACAACTTGATGAGGTAATTTACGCAATATATCTATATTATGTTTTTATATGGAAATAGAAAATAGAGAGGAAGAAAAGACGGATAGTTTCTTTTAGGTTAAACATATTTTATTGTAAAACATTATTAACGCCCTTACCTTATAAGATAAATAGTTGTTTATACACATCATTAGATGGCTTTCATAGTTTAAATTACTACATTTATCTATTATTGAGAGAGAGAGAGAGAGAGAGAGAGAGAGAGAGAGAGAGAGGGGGGGGGGGGGGGGGGGGGGGGGGGTGTTTCGCACAAGCTACACTATGGGGACCTCACACCAGTGAGAAGACCAACGTTATGGGGTTCGTTCACTTTTGTGGGGAATTTTTTAGTTCCCCACAATTACATATGGTATATTTTCGTAATCCTGGAGTAATTCTGAACAAAATGAGGCCAAACTTGGAATATTCCTCATTAAATTATATTACTCGTATCACTGACCTATCACTGCACTGTAAATCGACTGTCCAGTAATCATGGGTAATTTTCCATTCAGTATACCTTTGCCCTCTAGGTAGGCGCTGTATGTTTTTGGCGGGAAAAAATGGAGGGAAAATATTTCGCGTTATGGGGAAGAAATGAAGAGTACTTTCTCATGTTATTTGGTTATATCATTATGAGGAAGTTATCACTTTCCTGTATGTTAGTCAGATAATACATTATTTACATATTACAAATTTCAAAATAGATGCATCCAGATTTTTTAGTAGTTTCATCAGGAATAACATTACACGTTTAATTACCAAGAGGGACGGATGGGTCAATAGTTCCCGATACCACCCCCATATTACTCCTGATTCCCACTACCTCATTTCCGTGTCCAAACCAAAACCGAATATGGCCGCAGCGTTCGTCATCTATCCGTCCGTTGCTTCATGATGCTTCATAATTGCTCATAATATAGGGAATTAAAGATATTGGTCTGTACAAGACACTCTGCCGGTACGTGGCACTCATTGAAAACGGAAAGGCAAAAACTAATAAATGTGTTAAAAACGGTAGAGGAGTCTGGTGCGAAACATTGAAAGACCATCAATGTAGTTTCAGTTCTCTTCATGTCTCTAATCTCTCCTACACGTCCATGTACCAATGTAAAGTTCTACATTCATGCAAACTATAAATGCGTTCTTTGAGAGGGTTTTGCTATATGCTACATTTTCGATCCATTTCGAATTAGGCATCCAAATTTGTGAACCAATGAAATCTTACATCCCATGTACACAAACTATCTATCACAATCCCGGAAGTACTTTCCGGAAAATATCAAAGATTGCTTATTGGCTATTTTTTTAATCGGTCAAGTTCAAAACAGACACTGGCAACTCGGGACTAAGTTGGTAATGTGTACCACGTTTTGCCATGCTCCCTGCAGTAATTCCTGCGACATTGCGATACAAAAACTTTCAACGCATACAAAATTCAAGATGGTTGCCCGACGCCCATTTTCCTTTTTCGGTTCATCTTAAGCATGCGCAAGAGTAGAGCTATAATGCTTCCCAAGTTTTAATATGATCATATGAGTGGATCCTGAGAAATCGATGTAACAACTATTGTTTACACAAGGACTGACTGTATAACACCAGAATCGTAAGCTAAGAGCTTAACCACGGTTTATTTGTTTGATAAGCTCTATGAGCTCTATACGTCATGAACTTAACCATGGCATACTTGTTTAATAAGCTCTATAAAGGCAAACTGAAAGTTAATGGCATAAAGCATTTTTCTTTCCCAAAGGTGTTAGTTACTTTGAAATTTAAAAAATAATGTATTGACATTGATTGGTAACATTCGAAAACCCTGCGAAGGGTGAAGAATGAGATGGTTTTAACTTTAGTTCTTGATAGGCGGAGAAGTCGGGAAAGAGAACACTGATAAAATATTAACATATGAAAGGCGTTTTACATAAGTAAATTCATGAAGACATGAAGAATATTCGATGGTTAAAATCGGACTGGTGAGTTCAAGAAAGGGAAAATCGGCAATAAAGATGAAATATACTGCAGCAACAACACAAAACACAAGAAAAAATATGATCCATGTACTCAATATAATCACATACTACTTTATAAAGTTCACGCTATACCAGTTTGAGGTGTGATTTTCCTGAATAGTGTCATGATGAATCAGAAGTTGAACGCGCAGATATGGTGCGTGCTGGGGGAATGTAGGTTACAATCCATACCACGGAATGTATATGGAGAAATAGGACTTGTTAAAGGATTCCAACCTCGTTTGCTAAATCATTAATTTGTTAATAGACAAAATCAATCTTCGTCTCGTTTAACATTTCTTTTCAAGGTTGATATAACCACATACTCACCTTAACAAAAGTCAATACATTACAGAAATCAATATATTCTTTGATTTGCAACGAACTAAAATCCTTAATAGTCGTCATGAACAATGTTAATGCGATTGGTGCTTTTGTTACGTTCCTTTTGAATGAAAAGTTGGCTAAATCTTGATCCGAATCGTCAAGCAATTTTCCCCCCTTTGTCATCATAGTTAATATCAAGACGTCATATAGTTAACGCCATGTCTTACGTCATCTCAAACAATTACAAATCGCATACGTAATGCGAATTCTGATG
>NW_018406412.1:974184-974669 GCF_002113885.1 Mizuhopecten yessoensis
TTAAAGGGACATCACGTGAAAAGGCGTTGTTTTTTTAATGAATGTATGTATTGTATGCACTTCCACTTATGTTACCTCGCTATCCCCATATTCATAGTCCGTTCCAAATGTCCAGTTTGACCACTTGAATTGTTCGGGAAAGCCCTGCTAAAAAATAGTGCCGATAACGTCACCTGACTAGGCAGTAAACACAAGTGGTGTGAGCGAGATGAAACGGTTTCCAAAGGGGCCCCCAGAGAGGGGCCGTCAGGCAACTGCAACTTCTTACCGCACTATGAAACCAAATAATATGATTTCTAAGTCCGTATTCAAACTTAGTGAACAGTACTTATTCATTATCAGAAGTTAGTTGCACACTTGCCAATATTCAGAATTTAAATTTATTTAGCTTTTAACATAAATTTCTTGCCGGTAAAATTAAACAAGGGATGTGGCACAAGTTTTTAGGTCATCTGAGCTTTAGCTCAAGTGACCTATTGCTATCC
>NW_018406413.1:0-304 GCF_002113885.1 Mizuhopecten yessoensis
GTATCTACACCTACTAGATTAACATGATTACTCAAGTGAGTAGGGTTACCATAACGATTGTGTCTACATCTACTAGATTAACAGGGTTACTCTAGTGAGTAGGGTTACCATAACGATTGTATTTACATCTAAAAGATTAACAGGATTACTCTAGTGAGTAGGGTTACAATAATGGTTGTATCTACATCTAATAGATTAACAGGATTACTCTAGTGAGTAGGGTTACAATAATGGAAGTATCTACACCACCTAGATTTAAAGGGTTATACTAGTGATTAGGGCTACAATAACGATTGTATCTACA
>NW_018406413.1:4092-31879 GCF_002113885.1 Mizuhopecten yessoensis
TCAATAACGATTTTATCTAGACCTACTAGATAAACAGGGTTACTCTAGTGAGTAGGGTTACCATAACGATTGTATCTACACCTACTAGATGAACAGAGTTGCTCTAGTGAGTAGGGCTACAATAAAGGTTGTATCTACACCTACTAGATTAACAGGGTGACTCTAGTGAGTAGGGCTACAATAACAATTGTATCTACATCTACTAGATTAACAGGATTACTCTAGTGAGTAGGGTCACAATAATGGTTGTATCTACAGGGTTACTCTAGTGATTAGGGTTACCATAACGATTTTATCTAGACCTACTAGATTAACAGGGTTACTCTAGTGAGAAGGGTTACAATAACGATTGTATCTACATCTACTAGATTAACATGATGACTCTAGTGAGTCGGGCTACAATAACGTTTGTATCTACATCTACTAGATTAACAGGATTACTCAAGTAAGTAGGGTTACAATAATGGTTGTATCTACAGGGTTACACTAGTGAGTAGGGTTACAATAACGATTGTATCTACCCCTACTAGATCAACAGGGTTCCTCTAGCGAGTAGGGCTACAATAAAGGTGGTATCTACACGTACTAGATTAACAGGGTTACTCTAGTGAGTAAGGCTACAATAACGATTGTATCTACATCTACTAGATCAACAGAGTTACTCTTGTGTAGACCTACTAGATTAACAGGGTTACTCTAGTGAGAAGGGTTACAATAACGATTGTATCTACATCTACTAGAAATACTATATTACCGGGAATATTCTATTGAGTAGGGTTACATTAACGATTGTATCTACACTTAATAGATTAACAGGGTTACTCTAGTGAGTAGGGTTTCAATAACGATTTTATCTAGACCTACTAGATTAACATGGTTACTCTAGTGAGTAAGGCTACAATAACGATTGTATCTACATCTACTAGAAATACTATATTACCGGGAATATTCTATTGAGTAGGGTTACAATAACGATTGTATCTACCCCTACTAGATCAACAGGGTTCCTCTAGCGAGTAGGGCTACAATAAAGGTGGTATCTACACTTACTAGATTAACAGGGTTACTCTCGTGAGTAGGTTACCTTCAATAACGATTTTATCTAGACCTACTAGATCAACAGGGTTACTCTAGTGAGTAGGGTTACAATAACGATTGTATCTACCCCTACTAGATCAACAGGGTTCCTCTAGCGAGTAGGGCTACAATAAAGGTGGTATCTACACTTACTAGATTAACGGGGTTACTCTAGTGAGTAAGGCTACAATAACGATTGTATCTACATCTACTAGAAATACTATATTACCGGGAATATTCTATTGAGTAGGGTTACAATAACGATTGTATCTACCCCTACTAGATCAACAGGGTTCCTCTAGCGAGTAGGGCTACAATAAAGGTGGTATCTACACCTACTAGATTAACAGGGTTACTCTAGTGAGAAGGGTTACAATAACGATTGTATCTACATCTACTAGAAATACTATATTACCGGGAATATTCTATTGAGTAGGGTTACAATAACGATTGTATCTACCCCTACTAGATCAACAGGGTTCCTCTAGCGAGTAGGGCTACAATAAAGGTGGTATCTACACTTACTAGATTAACGGGGTTACTCTAGTGAGTAAGGCTACAATAACGATTGTATCTACATCTACTAGATTAACATTGTGACTCTAGTGAGTAGGGCTACAATAACGATTGTATCTACATCTACTAGAAATACTATATTACCGGGAATATTCTATTGAGTAGGGTTACAATAACGATTGTATCTACACCTAATAGATTAACCGGCTTACTCTAGTGAGTCGGGTTACAATAACGATTGTATCTACATCTACTAGATTAACATTGTGACTCTAGTGAGTAGGGCTACAATAACGATTGTATCTACATCTACTAGAAATACTATATTACCGGGAATATTCTATTGAGTAGGGTTACATTAACGATTGTATCTACACTTAATAGATTAACAGGGTTACTCTAGTGAGTAGGCTTTCAATAACGATTTTATCTAGACCTACTAGATCAACAGGGTTACTCTAGTGAGTAGGGTTACAATAACGATTGTATCTACACTTACTAGATTAACAGGGTTACTCTCGTGAGTAGGTTACCTTCAATAACGATTTTATCTAGACCTACTAGATCAACAGGGTTACTCTAGTGAGTAGGGTTACCATAACGATTTTATCTAGACCTACTAGATTAACAGGGTTACTCTAGTGAGTAAGGCTACAATAACGATTGTATCTACATCTACTAGATTAACAGGATTACTCTAGTGAGTCGGGTTACAATAACGATTGTATCTACATCTACTAGATCAACAGAGTTACTCTTGTGAGTAGGGTTACATTAACGATTGTATCTACACTTAATAGATTAACAGGGTTACTCTAGTGAGTAGGGTTTCAATAACGATTTTATCTAGACCTACTAGATCAACAGGGTTACTCTAGTGAGTAGGGTTACCATAACGATTGTATCTACACCTACTAGATGAACAGAGTTGCTCTAGTGAGTAGGGCTACAATAACGATTGTATCTACATCTACTAGATTAACATGATGACTCTAGTGAGTAGGGCTACAATAACGATTGTATCTACATCTACTAGATTAACAGGATTACTCTAGTGAGTAGGGTTACAATAATGGTTGAATCTACAGGGTTACTCTAGTGAGTAGGGTTACCATAACGATTGTATCTACACCTACTAGATTAACAGGGTGACTCTAGTGAGTAGGGCTACAATAACAATTGTATCTACATCTACTAGATTAACAGGACTACTCTAGTGAGTAGGGTTACAATAATGGTTGTATCTACAGGGTTACTCTAGTGAGTAGGGTTTCCATAACGATTTTATCTAGACCTACTAGATTAACAGGGTTACTCTAGTGAGAAGGGTTACAATAACGATTGTATCTACATCTACTAGATTAACATGATGACTCTAGTGAGTAGGGCTACAATAACGATTGTATCTACATCTACTAGATTAACAGGATTACTCTAGTGAGTAGGGTTACAATAACGGTTGTATCTACACCTACTAGATTAACAGGGTTACTCTAGTGAGTAGGGTTACAATAACGATTGTATCTACACCTACTAGATCAACAGGGTTACTCTAGCGAGTAGGGCTACAATAAATGTGGTATCTACACCTACTAGATTAACAGGGTAACTCTAGTGAGTAAGGTTACAATAACGATTTTATCTATACCTAATAGATTAACCGGCTTACTCTAGTGAGTAGGGTTACAAAAACGGTTGTATCTACACCTACTAGATTAACCGAGTTACTCAAGAGAGTAGGGTTACAATAAAGATTGTATCTACAACTACTAGATTAACAGGTTACTCTAATGAGTAGGGTTACAATAACGATTATATCGGTTGTATCTACACCTACTAGATTAACAGGATTACTCCAGTGAGTAGGGTTACGATAACGTTTGTATCTACACCTACTAGATTAACAGGGTTACTCTTGTGAGTAGGGTTACAATAACAGTTGTATCAACACCTACTAGATCAACAGGGTGACTCTTGTGAGTAGGGTTACAATAACGATTGTATCTACACCTACTAGATTAACAGAATTACTCTAGTTAAGTAGGTTTCCAATAACGGTTTTATCGGTTGTATCTACACCAACTAGATTAACAGGGTTTCTCAAGTAAGTAGGGTTACAATAACGATTGTATCTACACCTACTAGATTGACAGGGTTACTCTAGTGAGTAGGGTTACATTAACGATTGTATCTACACCTACTATGTAAACAGGGTTACTCTAGTGAGAAAAGTTACAATTAGGGTTGTATCTATATCTTCTAGATTAACAGGGTTACTCTAGTGAGTAGGGTTACACAAACGATTGTATCTACACTTACTAGATTACTAGGATTACTCTAGTGAGTAGGGTTACAATAACGGTTGTATCTACACCTACTAGATTAACATGATTACTCTAATGAAAAGAGTTACAATAGCGATTGTATCTACACCTATTAGATTAACAGGATGTCTCCAGTGAGTAGGGTTACAATAACGGTTGTATCAACACCTACTAGATTAACCGGGTTACTCTAGTGAGTAGGGTTACCATAACGATTGTATCTACACCTACTAAATTAGCAGGGTTACTCTAGTGAGTAGGATTACAGTAATGGTTGTATCTACACCTACTAGATTAACAGGATTACTCTAGTAAGTAGGGTTTCAATAACGGTTGTATCTACACCTGCTAGATTAACAGGGTAACTCTGGTGAGTAGGGTTACAATAAAGATTGTATCTACACCTACTAGATTAACAGGGTTACTCTAGAGAGTAGGGTTGCAATAACGGTTGTATCTACACCTACTAGATTAACAGGATTACTCTAGTAAGTAGGGTTACAATAACGATTGTATCTACACCTACTAGATTAACAGGATTACTCTACTGAGTAGGTTTACAATAACGGTTTTTTCGGTTGTATCTACACCTACTAGATTTACAGGGTTACTCTAGTAAGTAGGGTTACAATAACGATTGTATCTACACCTACTAGATTAACAGGGTTACTCTAGAGAGTAGGGTTGCAATAACGGTTGTACCTACACCTACTAGATTAATAGGATTACTCTTGTGAGTAGGGTTACAATAAGGGCGGTATCTACACCTACTAGATTAACAGGGTTACTCTAGTGAGTAGGGTTACAATAACGGTGGTATCTACACCTACTTGATTAATCGGGTTACTCTAGTGAGTAGGGTTACAATAACGTTGTATCTACACCTACTAGATTAACCGGGTTACTCTAGTGAGTAGTGTTACAATAACGATTGTATCTACACCTACTAGATAAATATGGTTACTCTAGTGAGTAGGGTTACAATAACGGTTGTATCTACACCTACTAGATTAACAGGGTTACTCGAGTGAGTAGGGTTACAATAACGATTGTATCTACACCTACTAGGTTAACCGGGTTACTCTAGTGAGTAGGGTTACAATAACGATTATATCGGTTGTATCTACACCTACTAGATTAACAGGATTACTCCAGTGAGTAGGGTTACAACAACGGTTGTATATACACCTACTAGATTAACATGTTTACTCTAGTTAGTAGGGTTACAATAACGATTGTATCTACACCTACTAGATTAACAGGGTTACTCGAGTGAGTAGGGTTACAATAAAGGCTGTATCTACACCTAATAGTTTGACAGAAATACTTGTAAGGTTACAAAAACGGTCGCATCAAAATGTTTAGCTGTATTATTCTAATGTATTATTCTAACATGCAGGGTTCAATAATGGTTGTTTCTTTACCCACCTTTTTAACAGTATTACTCTAGTGGTTATTGTTACAATATTGAATGTATTTACACCCACTCGTTAAACAGGATTACTGTAATTGGTATGGTTACAACAACGGTTGTATCTACTACCACAAGTTTAACAGGGTTACTTTAGTTGGTATGGTTACAATCATGTTTGTTTATACATCTACTAGTTAATCATGATTACTTGAGTTGGTTGGGTTACAATAATGGCTGCATATACAATCAACTAGTTTAAAAGGATTACTCTAGTGAGTAGCTTCCAATAACGGTTCTATTTACACCCACTCGTTAAACAGGATTACTGCAATTGGTATGGTTACAACAACGATTGTATCTACTACCTCACGTTTAACAGGTTTACTTTAGCTGGTAGGGTTACAATAATTGTTGTTTATACGTCCACTTGTTTAACAGGATTACTCTAGTGGATAGAGTTCAGTAATGTTTGTATCTACATCTACTAGTTAATCATGATTACTTGAGTGGGTTGGGTTACAATAATGGCTGCATCTACAATCAACTGGTTTGAAAGGATTTCTCTAGTGAGTAGGTTACAATAACGGTTCTATTTACACCAACCTGTTTATCACGATCTATCAAGTGATAATGGTTACAATAATTGCTGTATATACGTCCACTAGTTAAACAGGATTACTCTAGTGGATAGAGTTACAGTAATGTTTGTATCTACATCTACTAGTTAATCGTGATTGTGGGAAAGGTTATAAAAATGGCTGTATCTACAATCAACTAGTTAAACAGGATTACTCTAGTGAGTAGGGTTTAAATAGTGGTTTTGCTTCATCTATTTATTTAGCAGGATTACTCTTTTTGATAGGGTTACAATACTGGTTCTATTTACACCTACTAGTTTATCAAGACCTATCTAGTGACAGGGGTTTCAATAATTGCTCTATATACGTCCACTAGTTTAATAGGGTTACTCTATTGGGTAGGGTTACAATAATGTTTGTTACATTGCGCTGCAGTCACTTTTGAATTGTTCGTTAAATATTTTTTTTATTCGAAATAATTGATTTTCATTAAATATCCATTAATCGTCCACCGTCCTAGAACACTTCCTTTGATTTAAATTGAAAACTGAGATTTGAAGCAAACTATAAGATCACTGTAATACAATCACGTAAATGAATGTGATTCACAAAAATAAAACGAACTAAACTTTAATCTGTAATATGATAATTCAATATGCCTTTTCAGCATAGACTTATACGATAACTTTGGAGTGTATTAACTTGTTAAGTTTGGAAGTATGTCTGCATATTTACTAAATGACATATTCGTGTACATGTTATTCAAAAGTGTTCGAAAATGACCACTATAAATACAAAGTAATAGAACAACTATTGAAAAAGGAGAAAATTAATGCAGAATGTCTAATCGAGTAAGATATATGCTCTTCACCTTTGCGCTTCGAGATATATAGGAAACATTTGTAGTCATTTGAAGAATTTACACGTCGAAAATGCACTCCACGAATTAAAAAAACCGTAATGGTTTTACAAAAACGGTAAGAAAACAAGAGTAGAAACCTTTACAAGAAACTAAGAGGAAACACAATATTGTATATGGCATGCAAGATTTTGACTCACACTTACCAGTTAGTCACATATCGTGTATGCAAATGTTAGGAATGTCATTTTTAAATGTGTTTTTCTTATATTCCGTAATTGAATCATGTGTCATATGTATTAGTTTGTAATTTCACATCTGATCGACACACGTTTCGCAGGAAAAATATCAAACTATTTACTATATATTAACAGCGTCAAAGTAGAGTGTTTACTGGACCGTAATTGTAATTATCAAACACAATGTTGAATTGGCGGACAATTTGACACCCAGAAAAAGCCTTATCCATTTCTTAATTTATAGAGACACATGAACTGTTGAGATATATATCTAAAGTGGTGAAAGCGCTAGGGACGTAGTAAGAAAGTCTTGTCATTTGTATTTTTTATATTTAACCATCATCACAAGGACTTTGGATATTTTTCTGATGATATATATATATACCTCAAAGCGACATGTAATCTGCATCCTTCAAAGAAAACGAACGGCCTTTGGTAAAATAGATGATTAATGATACATGTACGTTCATAACAGTTATTAACGTAGTTGAGATACGTGTTCCAGATAATAAAATATTTTTTCACAGAGTGAATCTACACAAAAGATGGAAGGTTACAATCATAAAATGTGAATTATATCGACGTTATCGATTTAATCTGAGGCTATACGTGTTACAATTTATAGGTAAAATAAAACAAATTAGATATGTAAATTAATCACGGCCGACAATGACATCTTCCAGTTGTAAATCAGGTTAGGACAAGCACCCTACCATCTTCAACGTCCATTAATGTATGTCAGATAGATCAACCTGGACAAGCTGTTTATTTTTCATTAGGACGTATCTGTCAATCAGTACAAGGTCTAGATCTAATGAGATATTACAAGTTACAGGATGGACTGGTCACTATGGATGACACGAAAATTAACTATCGTCACGTCTGTCATATTGTCATAGTGATATCACACATATTGTCACTTTGCGCCTTATGTTAAAATAAGAAGACGAAGAAGGCTGGTGTAATTTATTTCAAATGAAGGGAACCATACCTGAATATATGGACTTGACAATAAGTCACCCTCATTGAGACATATGGCGTGGCTTTACGCATGGATACACAACATGTTCACATAAAGACGCACGTTGCACACGAACAGACAAACCGTTTACTTGTGTATATGCACACAATGTTCACGTATACTCACACCATTTACATGTTTTGACACACAATGTTCATGAATTGCCACCCCACGTCCTAATTTCATAAACAAGCAATGATCTTGCATAAACTCACCATGTACAAGTAAAGGAACAAACGTTGTACACGTAAAGACAGACCATGTCAAGGTAAAGACATACCACTCGCGATCTAAGACTCACTGTATATACATAGTCAAACGATGTTCATGCATAAACAATCGACGAACATTTGTTTGCGAACCACGAAAACACTCCGTTAACCAACACATCCTGACACTGACAGCATAGAAACGAACTGAATGAAGAAACAAAACTTTTTGTTTTATAATTTATTTCTCTCGCTAGTTTCATAAGGGTCATCTCTTCCAAGTGATATTAGTCTCCTATATCAAATATTAATAACACTCTCAATCACTGTTTGCAAAGTGGCATGAAGTCATTCTTTTCTCGTAATGAATGTGCCAATTCTACATATTATCCCAACTGAGATTGTTTTTCTTACACTTTCTTCTAAGTTTTAGAACATCTTTCTTTCCATTTTCAACAAGTTTTTAAACGGAAACCAATGTCCTCAAAATAACCAATAACAAATATTTGTAAAACGCCCTGTTTTGCCTCCAGTTATAAGTGAAAGGCGCATACTATTCAAACGATGCTATACTTATATGTTTAACACACAGAGAGTGTGGGACCATCCTTTCTCAAATGAACCTTACCATATCACCCCTTTAGTATGTCCTTATCTGTAAGGGATTGCGTATGTGTATGCGGTAGGTTGTATACTTGTTATGTTTGTTACGGGTCGTAATTCCAACAGCTCATTTAAAGTGACATACAATTTCAAAACTACAAAAAAGACATCAAATAAAGTAAACCAGACAATGACGAAACTAGAAGACCATGGATAGGCCTATTTAAAATTGATATTTCTTTTCCTCAGTGATAACTTCTCGTCACATCAGCACATTGTGTTGAAGCCATTAATTCACAAGCTTTGTTAAATAATGTTGTCTGTTTTTGGCCTTTGTTAGACCAGGACAGATAATTGAGACATAAATTGACTTAAGGACTGGTCGAATTTTAATGGGGGTGTTGCATACAATTTGTTTTCTTTCAACTTTTTCTGAAGGATTTGATATCTTCCAGCTCATAACAAATTGCCTGGAATAGAAGCAATAAGCAAACTGTATGTAACATTTGATTGGAGTGCAGTGTTAAGAATTAATTTTGATTAAATTTAATTTTGTCAAAGGTCCATGCTATCATTATCTCTTAATTTCATATATCAAATATAAATATTTTCTTGTTTTCTAATGGTTCCCGCGTCTGTTTCTTCGTTTAACCTTTCCGTGCATATTGTGTTTTCTTGACTACAAGCTTATCTTGTTGTAAAATGCAATTGTTCATGGGGTTTTTTTCTCAATTGCTCGAAAAGTTAGACAAATTCCCTTGTCCGTGCTGTTGCTATTCTTTTCCAATATTTCCTTTAAACTATCTGTATAACCAAATACATTTAATATATTTAAGGCTTACCATGTATGAATTATTAATTGTCATATTAAAACTGTTTAAGTGCATGAAACGAATCTTAAATATAGATAAGAAAGAAAAACACAGATAAGGAAAGAACGGAAAAGGAGCGGGGATGATTAAAAAAGATGATAACGTTTTTCCACGACCCGAGGAATGATGAAAAAATAAATAAAACAAATAGATAAATTAGTAAATAAGCATTCAAATTAATGTATCTATTAATCTTACATGCGGAAACGTAAACATGCACATTGCATTTTTATTTGTCATAAATAGAGGATCGTGCATGGGTGTCCAATTAATATTAAATCGAGACTCTAGGTGTGTTTAATACATTGTATACGCCATGAACATGAATGTAAGATTATATCAATCAAATAGCATTCATAATTTGAACTAAACTCCAAACACAACTAGGTGCTATCCGCTGACTCCGATCACAGTGTTGTCGTTCAACGTAATGCGAAGTAGTTTAAAATCAGTTGTTTTTAAAACAATGATTTTTTTAAATTCAATGCAAATAAACATGAGAAAATAAACATGTCAAAATTCATTAAAATAACAGTTCATGTGGTCAAGTAAATAAAATAAGCACATGTAGTTGAAAAGGAATATGTTCCCATATATTTGACGAATCGCAGCATCTGAAGGTTTTATCACACATATGTATTACAATATTTATGATATGGTCGTTTGACTTACTAAAATAGGTTAGTAATGTGATAAATATGTATCATAGGTGATTTGTCTTTATTGCCTTTCCTTACATATATACATATTACATTGTTATTTAGGTCCGGTCTGTAACTTTTTTTCTTTTACTGAATTGTCACAACGTTCACAATTCAAACGCCTTCAGCTTAACGGCGACAAATTGCACGCAATTCACTGCTTTAAACACGGCTGTTTCCAAAACGATTCCAATAAATATATTTGAGTGGTATGGGAATTCGCTAAAATGATATTTAATTTCAATTGTTTGTTTGATGGGTACATCATCTAATTTCATGCAAGGTCAGGTGCCTAGGCAGACACTGCCAAAAGAGGAATGAAGTAAGAAAAAGATAATAACTGATATCATCAGTTAAGCATTTAGTCTGTATAAACTTTTCACAGTAATCTCTTCGGTAAATAATTATTGATATTACTATATTGATTGTGTGGTTGAGGTTGACCTATAAACTCATTTCTTGCTACTTGTTTGTCCCTCAGCAGAACAACATCGGAGGTTTGAAAATTCCTCTAATCCTTTGTTCATTTACGTCGCTGTTGTAAGTTATCCAGGAATTCCGATCTCCAGCGTTTCCAGAAGGCGTCTGCTAACACTTGCACTCTTTTCCACTGTGCACGATACAGATCCTTGATGTCCACAGGCAGGGATATTTTTACACTGGTATCAGATTTGTTTGTGACGATCATAGAAGGACTGAATGGAATAGAATTTTGAGGGTCACAGATAACTCAACGAGAGGACGGGAGTTCATGATTGCAGTCACCTCGGCTAGAAACAATAATAGTGTGTAAGCGTGCCCCTTGCAGTATCCATAAGGGGGAATCCAAAAGTATCTAGCTACACCTATCATACGTTCCCATACTCCTCCCATATGGGAAGACTGCGGTGGAGGGAAGACCCACTTGCATTCCTTGTCCAAGAAGAAATCCTGGACTTGTCTGTCCTCGACGTTGATCCCAAAATCACTTGTTGATCCAACAAAATTGGTTCCTCTGTCTGATCTAATAAGAGTTACCTTGCCTCTTATTGCCAAAACATCTTCTCAGTGAGTTTAAGAATGAAGAAGAACAAAGTTCCTCCAGAATCTCGATGTGGACAGCTCTGGATGTAACGCATGTGAACATGACAGCTCAACGTTTATTGATTACTTGTCTACCCCTTGTACGTCTTGAAACAGTATGGTAACAACCGAAGCAATCAATACCGACGGATGAAAAGGGAGGTCCTGGTTGCCTCTTATCTTACAACAGGTAACACACGAGTGTACCACAGATGAGATGAGGCTTTTAGATCTAATGACCCAGTATCCAGAGTCACGTATAGCACCAGCGGTGAAATGGCGACCTTGATGACAAACGTTCTTGTGACATTGACGAAAACAATCAATAGGGCCAAATGATGTTTCCCTGGTATAGGATGGGGTTTCTTTCACATGTAAATGCTTACATTTATTAATCTGCCACCAACACGGAGAACACCCATTGCCGTCGAGCACCGGTGAAAGTGAAAGAAGACTACTGGTTCTCGGTAAAGACTTTGCACTCTGTAAGCAATCAATTTCTTTTGTGTAGAAGTCCTGCTGTACCTGTTTCACAATAAAGGTCTCTGATTTTTTGAAGGATTTTACAGTCTTGTAGTTATTTTTAACACATACATGCCAACCATGACATTTGTCTTCTGTGTCTCTCTTAAACCCTTTGACTAAGTATTGTAGATAGGCGACAGCTCTCACAAGTTTCTTTAGTTTCTCATACCTAGTGTGGTAACTAGTCGAGTTTTGCTAAGTATTGTAGATAGGCGATAGCTCTCACAAGTTTCTTTAGACAAGAAAATCTAGCGATTCTGTCCATACCTAGTGTGGTAACTAGTCGAGTTTTACAGAATGTAATCGGCATGGCCTCCTTGTCTTTTTCTGGGTGTTGAATACCAAATATCTCAGGAGTCTTGTCGACATCAATGACACGAGGACAATTAAGCCACATGCTACAAGCAAGGTCCTCACCTGGAATTGACCTGGTACCTACTTCCGCATGATTCAATTTGATTGGTACATAAATTCATTGTTCAGTTTTAGACACGTGTCTTATCCTTGCATCTCTATTGACCACATAATTATAGAATCTGCACTCCTTGTTGTTTATGTATCCGAGTACTACCATGCTATCAGTATGGAGGTATAACTCCTCCACAGGAACATCTAAATGTCCAGGTACCGACTCTGCCAGTTCAGCAGCTAAAACAGCACCACAAAGTTCAAGTCTAGGTATGGTATTCCGTGGCTGGGTGCCACCTTGGCTTTTCCAAGCACAGATCCCCCATGTTCTTGACCGTTTACATTTGAATGAATATAGACAACATCATGAATGGCTTTTTCTGAAGCATCAGAGTATATGTTAATTGTCTTGTAATTGGAAGATGCGAAAAATCTGGGTACCAGAAGTACCAGAAATGCGAACATTCCAGTGATATCAGTGAACTGCGCCAATGGTCCCTTGGAGCGAACAGATCAGGCAGTAGAGTATCGTACCAATCTTAAAATCCTTTTTGGATTTCTCGCAGGCGGTACTTCACTAGGTCTTCTTTGAAATTATTGTTGCGGTACCAGAAAAATCTTTAGAAGTTAATAGAAGTTAAACTTGTTAAATCTGAACTTTACGCCCTTGAGAGCTCAGAGGAATCAGTTTCACAGCACATTGCATTTCACCAATTCATCATACAGTCAATTCCTACTGAAAGTGCAGTATCACGAACTCAGGCCTACATAGAGGCGCCTAAGCCCCCCCCCCCCCGATATCTTCATCACTTAAAAGGTGGTTTTTTTGCGTGTGACGTCATCAATTTTAGTGTTACCGACTGAATTATCTCCCTTTGTTTCCAAAAGGTGTGTATATTGAGTGTGACGTCATTTTGACGAAATTAACTCCCTTTGTTTCTTACTTTTTACCTTCTGATTTCATGTATTGCATCCATGGACTGTCTCTCACTCTCTGCAATGCTTGACAGCCCTGCGATTTGATATTGGTTTGCTGAAAGTTTGATGTGTTTTTAGCTGCTCTCTCTCTCTCTCGGCGACGCGGTTTCTTTGGGGTTTTTTTCTTTTATTTTCTCCTCTTTTACTGCTCTTTTCTTAATCATGTATTTTCATTTTCATTAACAATCTTAGGCATAAAACATATCTAAAAACAATAGTTACAACATGCGTTATTTACAATATAAAATCCACGGCATATTTACAGTGTTTTCGAGTGTAGTATTAAACTAAGATGGACTTTTTTTCGTGTAGGAATTGATTGTGTCGGTGCTGTGGAAGGTATTGTAGCAGGTGGTATTGCGTCCTTGTTTGAACTAAAATTAATATTTAACACGTAGACAATTCACAATAATACATAAGCTAACGGTGTAATTAAAGAGTGAGGTAAATGATTCTATTTGGACGATATACTTACAGGGTAATGTGTAATAATTAGCTTACGATATTCTCTTTATTTATCCCAGGCCTAATAGGTTATTAGTAATTAGTATACTCAATTTTCTCTCTGTTTGACAAAACCCCTACTAGAAAGATTGGAAATCATAATCATATAGGCCCATGCATTTTTTTTATGTCAATTCCACATCTTAATTCCCATACCACAGCACAGGGACCTGAGATTTGTTTGACAGCTACCTGCTTTATCTGGTCATAAACTAAGGTGTTCAGAGTTTCCGAATTCGTCAATCTAAAACCCTTAAACTTGTATAATTACTCTGAACACCTTAGTTTAGGTCCAAATATAGCTGTTGCAAATTCTCGGGTCCCTTATATAATGCACAGCAGCTGTAAATCGGAAGTTCTATTCATTAATGATGTTAAAATAAAAGAATATCCCCAATAATATGCTTCGAATATCAAGCATATAATTATTATAGAGGGTTAGTTTTTATATCACTATTATTATTAATCATTAACCGAATTCAGACTCATTTTACCACATCATGATAATAAAAACCATCATAGTCAGTACATAAAACCTATTTCAGCAGATTCGATAAGGTCGGTCTGGGATTTCAACCTGGATTTCCCAACTCTAGATGGCACTCTGATTAATTGAGCTTATTACTGGTTGCCAGCGATCCACTTACTCCAGTTCCGCTTACATGCATTCCTCCCATAGCCTTTGACTCCGAGGACATGAACACAACATCGTTATATGGGTATTGCCACCAGAACAAGATTCAAACCTATGACATCCTATGACATCCAAACTCCTATACATGACAATCTTAACCAAAGGAGCTTCCTACTTCAAGGTGATTGACCAAGTTCATCAAGTGACCAATGCCGCAACATTATAAAGCATCAATCTGATAGTGATTTTGTCTGTGTTTAAGAAAGTATAAATGAGTGCACAGAATTTTGAAAACCAAGAAAATTCTTCTGCACTGAAAATTTGTAGCATTACAAATACAAGTTAACATCATTAATAATAAAGTTCCAGAGGAAGCACACCAACATACACTGTCTCCTGCATACATGCACACAATCAAGCGTGCATACACTATACACACATGGAGGCACATCCTTAAATGACATTAGCTTTTAATAGGAAGTTAAACAAAATTAAACCAAACCAATCGAGAGAAATCAATTGATATAATGTTCAGTTTAACATCAATCAACTTCAAATTAGTCCCAATATGTCGCACTGTATGACAAAAAAATGATCATAACTTGGAGAGCCTGGTGAAAATGCCATCTAAACTAAAGGTAAAGGTTACAGACAATTGTAATATCTTATTTGTGGCTAAATTTTGTTTGATTTTAATGAATCTTGCTAAGCATGTATAATTTACAAAGACTGTGCAAGTTTAAAGCTGAGCAAAATCTGTGCATTATTAATGAGCATAATGTCCTCTGATTGGTTGATGGTTTAAGTTTTCTGCACAACAACCATGACAGGATTTTGATGAAACTTTGTCAATATCTGTATTAAAAAAAAAAAAAAAAAGACTAAATTTGAATTTTAGCAAAATCTGTACATGATTAATTAGCATCCCTAGTTTCCACAAGCTAACTTGCTTAAATGTGATTCAAATATTATCGAACTTTGTAATCATGTACAATATACAAAGACTGAGGTTAACTTTGAAGTTTAGCCATATTTGCACATACTTATTTAGCGTACTAATATCATGTCCAGATTTGTTTGGAACTTGGTCAATATTTTATATCATAGAAAGACAAAGGCTGAGTTTAAAGTTCAGCAAATACTATGCATAATTAATTATCATACTCTTGATACATTCGATTGAATCCGCACATTACCTTTATGAAATGTGACTGGATATTGATGATAGGTGGACTCTGTTTAGACCAAAAACCAGAGGGACCATATTATTTGGGTGGTTTGTAGAGAGTTCCGGATTCTAGAGGGTTCCGGTTTGTAGAGAGTCTGCTTCAACATTATTTCTGAATTCTTGTTAAGAATACAATCAATTTTACCCATGCGATATAACCCTTCCTTCCCAAATGTGTCGGTCAGGTGTGTAATAATTTACCTGTATCAGCCTAATGTGTTATAACATAACTTGTATCAGCCCTGTGACATCACAGCCTGTATCAGCCTGGTTAAATTTCCAGATTTTAATCTGTTTTATAGTTTATATTGCGCCTGATTCCAAAACAAGTACATGGTCTGCTAATGGAGACCAAGTTTAAAGACACTTGCAAACAGAATAATTAAGCTAGATGATCACTTAACAAAAAAAAACTTCAAGAAAAACATTTGCGAATTTCATTGTGGACCAGATACAATGTGCAAATACAAGAGGAAAACAGTAAGCGATAGAAAACTTGTAGCCAACTGGTTATCTACACAAAATGAAAACAGATAGATTGAAATAATTTCAGGCTCTTGGGCTGATATCAGGGTCTTGAGTGAATATGGGGTAAAATTAGATGTCAGATATTTTCGTACAATCTCATTTGTAGGATCATAGATAATCACGTGGAGGTTACTAATTTGTGATATTCACTAAATGTTCCTATTTTTAGAAAAACAGCAGGTTAATATTATTCACTTATGAAGTCATTTCAATTTTAACGTCACATTGCTCGATCTCTTCCAAATGTGCAATTTCCATATGTTCCATCTTGTTTAATGATAACAATCAACTAAGGACTTTTATTTCGGTGGATATGTGGTGTTTATATGATGAACCTGGAAAGCTGAAATTGACCGAGATGAAGGTCAGTATCACTTTCTAAGGTCCATATAATTCTTATGACCACATATTCACCTCAATAAAAGTCTATTAATTGATAACGATATGAAATGGTCATGTAATAAGGGGGTACAGTCGTTTCGGTACACGGTAGTTTCGGTACTTCAAAAATAAGAGGTTTCGGTACTTTTTGTAAGTAGTTTCGGTACTTTTTGTAAGTTGTTTCGGTACTTCAACAATTTTTTCGGAACTTCGTTTTTTAGTTAATAAATATTTCTCATTTGTCATTCGTTTATTAGTTAATAAATATTATTTATTGTTGGTTGTTTATTTAACGTTTGCTTTTGTAGTTGTTTAAACAATCAATCAGTCATTCATTGTTTTCGAACTTCAAACGTGATCCCGCAACATACGCGATGGTTGTTTATTTAACGTTTGCTTTTTTAACAGAGCAGCTGAGTAGATCGGAGTAGATCGGAATAGCTCTTTCGGAGAGAAACTCAACGTTGAGGGAATTCACCAACTTGTCATAAAAATGCATGACGGTTCCGCTATCAAATCGCCTGAACATCCGTGTGAACGTGAGGGGACCAGTCCCATTTTATCTGTTGATACAGGAGCTGTTCCGGGAAGCTGAGGCCATCCCCATGCAACTGAAAATGGTGACAGAGGGAAAATTGAAAAGACATCAGAGGAAGCGGTCACGACAGGTACAGAGACACGTCTTCCGGATGTGGAAGCGTTACGAGCAGGGGAGACTTACAACATCACAGCTACTACGGGAGGCCGCTTCCCTTTGTTCTCTGAAGTGTAGTGTAGTGACGATGTGAATAGTTTACGGGGAAGGGAAAAGTCTTCAATAGTAGCTATATTTATGAAGTGTGATTTAATATATGGAGAAGAGAATTCTTATACAGGGTAACGTGTGAAAAAGTCTGTAATAGTAGCTATTGAATGACGATGTGATTAGTTTACGGGGAAGGGACCAGTCTTTAATAGTAGATATATTTATGACGATGTGAATTATGTTGTTAACTGTTTTTAAATGTATTTTGGTTTTTGTTTACTGAGTATAAATATATGCTATCCCTGTATGGAAATAAAATTATTCATCAATGTAATAATATTAATTTTGTTTTGTTTTTGGTATTCATGATTCATGACGTGTAAAAAAAACCTTATGTCACTGACATATTAGATATCAAGTTCGTGCTTATATCAAATATACATGGACTGTATCAAAACAAGCAAAGACCACTTCAAAAAATCTGATACAAACACGTGAATTATAGCACACTTTGACTGCAACAATTATTTATTGATTTTAAGTAAAGATAACATGATATTCCTAAGACAAATACATTATCATTCCATTCATGATCACTGATATGAGCAGAATAAACTTTACAAGCTTTATAAGTAATAAGTGCTCAGATGTCAAGAGGACCAAAGTGAGCTTATGCCATACCGTGGCTTCCGTCTGTCGACAATAATAGTAATAATAGTAACGATAACAGTTTGAGGTTCTTATATACCGCTTTATCACAACCTAGTTCGTAGGTCGTGTCAAGGCGGTTCATAAATTATTATCCGTGGTTATAGGGCCTTTGCAACCAGCCAATATCTTTCTCAACTCCCTGGGGGAGAATACAGCCGATGCTGCCATTTCTTGCCCTTCGGTCATGATCCCGGCGGTCCTACCATTATACCACTGTGCCTCTAAACGACTTTTTCTCCTTAACTGCTTATTGGAATTTGACCAAATTTTACTAGGAGCATTCGTAGGTGGTGGAGATTCAAAATTGTAAAAAACGAGGGGCTGACCCCCCCCCCTCAGGGGGCTAAGGGGCGTTGTGGCCAAAAAGGGGTAATTTGGCCATTTTTTTAACTTAGATATTATTGAGATCCCAAACTTATAAGCAGGTATGCAATTGCTAGCTGGGCATCTAGAAACGAATACAATTATGATATAAGAATTCCCACTGGGGTCTGGCCCCACCCCTAAGGCCATAATTCATGAGCCATAACTTAATGAAACAGTTGAGATCCAAGCCCTATAACCATATATACTATTACTGGGCATAACGAGACAGACACAATTATGATATTAGGATTGGCCGTTGGAGCTGGCCCCACCCCTAGGGACTTAACTTCTGTGTCATAACTTTAAAACTGTTGAGATCCCCACCCCATAACCATATATACGTTTGATGGGCGTCAGGAAACGAACACAATTATGATATTATTACTGACACTGGGGTTCCGCCCTACCCCCAGGGACTAAATTTGCATCATAACTTTGAGACAGTTGAGATCGCCACCCCATAACCATATATACCATTGTTTGACATTAAGAAAAAAATACAATATCATATATTAGAGTGGACACTGGGATCTGGCTTGTCCCTTAGGGACTTTATTCTTCATAACTTTGAAATGATTGAGATCCCCACCAATTGCTATTTATACCATCGCTGGGCATAAAGATCCAGGTGAGCAATACAGGCCCTTTCGGTCTCTTGTTTAATGTAATTAGTATCCAACCACTTCCTGGGGAGACTATAGGTTTGCAGTCCGTCCATCTGTCCATCCTTCCATTTTTCCGTCCTTCCGTCCGAGAAGTTTGCGCAGGACATTTCTTCTATAGTATTTCATACAAGGCCATCTTGGGAATTCGGTCACTGTGACATATGACTTGACCTTTGACCTTAACTTTTGAAAAATTGTCCTGGGCATATCTTGTGTACCATTTTACCTGGAGTAGCCAGATTTTGAGTACAAGGACATCTTTGAATGGTAGAGTGCAAGACGTATGTATCAGGATACTTTCTTAACAGTATAGTTAAATCCTGACATAAGTGTATTGTTTGATAAATATAGAAATCATTACCGGTGGGGGATTATGGATTGCCTAACTATATGAACTTTATTAATACAAAACAAATTTCTGCGTTAACAATTTGATGAAAATAAAATTATCTTCATAATGATTTTAGCGCACCTGGTCCAAAAGACCATGGCGAGCTTATGCCCTAGTGCAGCATCCGTGATCTGTCAACTTTAACTTTAAAACGCTACATGTTCTGAACAGCTTAATGGATTTTGACTAAAATTGGCCTGCAGTATTCTTGTGCAAACGGGACTACATTTTGTATAAATGGAGGTTGTGGCCCTTCTGGGTGCAGAGGAGCAGGACCTAAGTAGGGGATTTTATCAAAATTTGGCCTGGAGCATCCTTGGGTAAAGGGGACCCAGTTTTGTATAAACCGAGGTTGTGGCCCCAACTGAATCACATATTGCATAACTCATTATGAATAGATTATGATGAATAGATTATTCATAAAGAAATAAAAACACTATCAAAGTAATAGTTTAAATATCATTATATATTCACAGAGTAAGAAAAAAAATTGCACTAGAGGTAACTTCAAGCAGAAATTAATTTACCTAGGTGGAGTTTGGCACTGCTGTGAAATAATTTTGTACCTGAGAGCTAACATCTTCTGACCAAGGGACAGCTACAGTAACTTACCTGTAATTGTGTACTGATTTACCTGTATACCTGCTGGACAGATTAAGGAAAGGGCTGAATTAATTGACATTGGATTATACCCTCACACAAGGTGAATAAGATTAGGTACAGCTTATCAGAATCCCATGTGATCAGAGGTGAATGGTCTAAATAAGTTGGTGGGTGGTCACATTGCCCTAGCATACATAAATCTGTCACTGAAGTGTTGTAACTTAAAGTTCCACGAGATTTAAATACTGACACATATTTATGTTATTGTTTATAATGGTGTACAAGAATAAGATGTTAAATTGCATTGGTTAATCATAATTTATTTCATTTATATACCATTTTACTTACAGGTGTTTATACCCAACTGTGAAATTTGTGTGTGGGCGGGGGAGGGGATATATTTATGAATAAAAAAAGAAATCGAAGTCTAAGTTATGTTTTTCTTTCCTTTCTAATTCTTCCCTAAAAGGTGGTAACTTTATTAGACATCTAAAAGGTTTATATAAAAAACCAATTAAATAAAATCTTTTTGGCTCAGTGATGCATCTATTTTAGAACAATATATATGTTCCTATGATGAAACTAATGAAGTATCACCGATTTGCACTTGCACCAAAACATTTATACATATTTATATAGTATCTCTATATATTTATACAGAGTGGAGGCAGTTGAAAACATGATTGTTTTACATGAGCAATGTGTATGAAACAAAAAAGCTACAGCCAACAAAGCAAGGATTGAAGCTTGAATAAATTGAAATATGCATATATTACTTGGTACAGCATATAAGAAAAATGAATACCTTACACATATGTTACTCCATCACCGACAAAAGTTTAATCAGTTTAAACTTTGAAAGTTAATTATAGTCAAGTTCAAGATAACAAGTTTGATTTATACATTATTTTTTTACATTTAATATATATTCAAACCAGGAACATACATACATATCAGACGTGTTGACTTGCTTACATTTTTTTGGAACTGCACGCGTGTTACTTTGTGCAATGGATTGTCATTGAATTTCAAGATTTTAGTAACTCACTAATTAAGACCTTTAACATAGATAAAACGGTATCGCGAATAAATTCGTAAACTCTCTATATATTTTCCCCATCCAATTTTTTACATACGTACGTCACAAATACATATACCAAACTTTATATTTCCTTGGAGGGGGCGGGGAAGTGGAGGGTGTGGTCTTATCTCGTATTTGTTTTGGCTTACACAGTCCCATCCAGACTAATTCAATTTTTTTTTATGATTAATTGTATCAAAACTGTAGTATTAAAAACATGTGAGTTTGATACTATAATAAAAACAAGTATACAATACACAACTCCTTAAGTGTCTATCAATTTGTTTCGTTCTATGTTCATGGTCCATGCCCGGGTTGAAAACCTACTTAAATCTGAATTAAACTTGGTGTGAATACTCCCTATGGCAGCTCAGTACGTGCAACTTTTCAAACACTTAACATCGGCACGGTTTCAAGACCCCCTGATACCCTATACTCGATCATTTTCATAAATGATAATGATCCTGGCTCGGTGTGAATTCCTATTTAACTGTTGATTAAACCCGATGTGAACACTCTCTGTTGCACCCTCTGTGCGTGCAAAAGTTAGTGACTCGTTAATCTTGCGATTTCATTCAACTTTCATGATCACGGTCCTGGCCCGGGGTGAATGCTGATTTCAATCTCGGTGTAAGCGATCTGTATGGGACCTCTTGTACGCGCAACTTTTCAAAAATTCGGCATCCACACGGTTTCTAGAAGTTCAAATTCCAAGTTCATGATCCTAGCTCGGGATGAATGCCTATTTTAATCTTTAGTTAACTCGCAAAGAGTTCTCTCTGTGGCATCCCTCTGTATGTACAACCTTTCAAATGTTGGGCACTTGTACGGTTTCTAGATCCGATGAGACCCTAAACTGATAAATTTTAAAAAATGCGATTTCATTCAATTTTCATGATAAAGGTCCTGTGTCGGGGTCAATGCTTATTTTAATCTTGATTAAACTCTGTGTTAGTGATCTTTATGAGACCACTTGTACGTTAACCCTTTCCAAAACCCGGCATTGGAACGGTTTCTAGACCTCTTGGGACCCTATACTCGATTATTGTCCGCATTTGATTTTGTTCAAATTCTATGTTTATGATCCTGGCTAAGGGTGAATGCCTATTTCAGTCTTAATTTAACACGCTGTTAATACTCTCTGTTGCTTTCCTCCATGCAGTGCAACCTTTCAAAAAATGAGCATCGGCATCCGCTTTAGTTTATATTTCTGCTTAATTTTGAATAACAAATAAAGTTTTAACTTAACTTTCGCCCCTCGGAAAATATAGTTAGAAATGATTCGCTATTGCGAATAACGAATAACCGTCTAACTTTATTTACCTTGCCCACATTAGCATTGAAAGTCACATCAACTTTTAAGTAGATTTTTAAGTGCAAATGCAAATATATGTATTATTGAAATGTGTTACACGGTCATAAAATATTGATTATTATTTTATTATTGTTGATAAGTATTAGCTGGCGTCATATTTTGACAAGGTACATTACTTTCAAATACATCAATAGATCCATCTGGTTGGACAGAACAAGATCAGGTATACATTGAGCATGTTTTTATTCATTGATACATTAATCTAAAAATAAACAATGTCGTCACTGACTGTCCTTTTTTACTGCGACAAATGTTTATAAATTAAGTGAGGTGGTAATACCATGTCATATCCGAATGAGCAGTAGCCATCATGGGGACGTTTATGACACCGAACCTTATATGTCTTATTCTGGTAATAGCGATAATCGGTAAGTAGTATCTACATATTTAAACAATTTATATGTGTTTCGTTCCTTGTTTCTTATCCTGTCTTACTTACATTCAGTCTTTTAAAATTCTTTCTTTCTTGCTTTCTTTCTTGCTTTGCATCTTTTTCCGTTCTAACTTTCAGTCAGGCATTAAAAGTTCTTTCTTTCATTGCCTGTTTTTGTCCTCTGGTCTTACTTACAGTAATCCATATAAACTTCTTTCATTGTTTCTTTGTTTCTTTGTTCTTTCTCTGGTCTAACTTAAATTAGAGAAATCTAATACTCCTTCATTGTTTATTTCTCTTTTTTCTTTGATTTGTTAATTGTATTATTGTACGTTTGTGTCTTTATTTAATTAAAGGGACAGGAAATAATTTAAAAGGAGGGTCAATTAATAGGCGGTGAGATTAAACGCATAATCTAAATATAATACCAAAATGGTATAAATGAGGTCTTAATTATGTTTTCTACCACAATACGCTGCGTTATTCCACTCTCAGATCATTGTATAAACACGCACACTGTTAGATAAATATGAGTTATATATCACACGTGGTATATGACCTTCAAGAGTTTTGATTGGTGGAGAAGATAAACTTTGAACGGGACGTTTTTTTCACGTGGTTTTTGCCATGTGCTGTTTTGTTTACGTCGTCTGCTGTCAACATCCGACGAATGATTGTGACTTTGTGAGGTAATGCGGAAACAGGGATTATTAAGGCAGTATTAAAAGAAGATGATACTTAAAGTTTTGATCGCTAGTTTCAGGCAAAATTGTTACAGACGCTCGATATCGTTTCGACGTCACACCGTCGCGGCTCCAGGTCGTGAAACCAAAACAAGATCTGTCACAGTGTCGGAAAATAAGTCGTTCTCCCAACGTCCCGTTATCGCTATTTTGACGGTCTGTCTAAAATTCAATATAATCGTCAACCATAGAACCGTCACGAAAAAAACGACCCAGGTCTACGGTTTTGGACACTGACAGCGAAAAGTTCGTCTTCATCACTTGGCAGGAGGCAGACCTCGTACGATATGCTTGCGCGCATAGGGTCCGTGGTTAATTTGTATAAATTAATGCAATACTGCTACTCTCAATACTTAAAGTCGTTCATCTATTATATTTTTTCATGAAGTTGTTGCCGAAACATTAATTTTGACAATTATTAAATTTGTAAAAAATGAAGTCATTTTTTAATATAAATGAGTGACTTTTTACATATGGGTCATATCACTACGCCAGCCTTGTCAACAAACACATGTGTGTTTGTTTTTTCCGACTGATCATGAGCTTGTGGTAGAAACAGATCACACGACTCGTGGTTGTTGAGTATGGTATTTATTTCACTCTCGTTAGTTAAATTTCAAAAGTTACAGAAAGACACTCGCTAAAGCTCGTGTCTTTTGTAACTTTTGAAAATTAACTAACTCGAGTGAAATAAATACCATATTCAACAACCACTCGGTGTGTAACCTCTATATATTAATAGAGATATAATCCTAAGCTTAATGATTTATCCACTTTTTTATCATCAACATCTTTGAGTTCTTGTTTCTCTTTGAAAATGAAAGTAACCTAGACAGAGTGGCGTTCGCTGTGTAGGGTTTATTCAGACATATGCATTTTTTAAGTCTATAGGCTTGGGAGGATGACATAGCAGAAATGGCAAAAGTATTAATTGTTCATAACTACACGGTATTGATGGCATTTTCAACCGTTTGCCTCATTTGTAAAAGTTCCTTCAAATAGCATTTGAAATAAAAGTTCATAAGGGACAAAATGGACTGATTATCTTATTTGTTTTGTGAAACATTTAGTCAAATCTATCAATTTCCAAAACAACAACCTAATTTTNGTATATCAAAGATTAAAGTAAAACATACATAAGTTTGAATGTGCTCTATACCATATATATTAGTAAAACATACTTGCACGTGTTGTATTCGGAACCATCTTAAAAAGATCAATGGTTTCTTATTTGAAATAACATTGTTCTGTTACTTGTTTGAAATTGCGTTTTGAAAAGTAATTGAATGAACGTCATTGGTTAATAATATCGTCGATCATATGTAAGTTTGTTAGAAATGGAACCTCTACCCTCGGGTGCAAAATATCGTCCTAGAATCTTGGCAAGTCCTCCTTGGGTCTGACCAAAGCTATCATATACATGTCACCCATACCTTCATAATAAATGACACTTTTCCTCTCACATCTAAATCTGTTTTTTTACCGAGACAGCCAATGCATATGTGACAGTTTACATTAACAATTATCTACATTAAAAGGCTTTATATCTGGACAGAGCAGACAAAAGACGGTAAATCTAAGATTGATCACGGTTACATGGACAGTTTAAGTTTGGAAATAACCACGAAAATATTATTTGATTTATATGCCATACGACTCGATCCGTTATTGTATCGATTTCAGACAAATGTTTGTTTCAAAACCTAATGCTATTTTGGAGAACAAATTAATCAGAACCTCATTTCACTCTAAATTATGTGAAGTGTGTTATTAATTTGCTTACATTGATTGCGTATCCACCAGTATCAGCCAAGCTACTAAAGTATCCCTTTCTGAGTAGAGTTTAAACTGTTTTTTAGAACCTATGTGACCTTGATAGTATTTTAATAGAAATTAATATATTTAGTGTATTTAAAGATACTTGTATTTACCTTATTGTCATTAATAAAACTTGGTACGTAAATATTTGGAAAAGTAAATGTTTCTAAAGGGGAAATTCTGAAAATTATTTTCACATATTTTTAAAGGTAAAGTATAGTAAAGGTAAAGTAAAGAGAAATACTTTGTGTTAAAATGACTCTGAGCTAATAATATTCTGTCATGGTGTCAAAATAACACAATAATTATATATGCTATTTCTAATAACCTCAGAGGTGGTTTGTGAAGGGAGGAAGAAAACAATCAAGTGTGATGCCGGAGAAACCATAAAGGTCATGTCTTCTTTGTATGGTCGCACAACGAAGTCGGTGTGTCCTAACAGAGCTACATATAACGTGAAATGTAAGGCAACGTCGTCCATGGCCAAGGTCAGTGAAACTTGTGATGGCAAGTCTGAATGTATCCTCTCTGCCAGCAACACAGTTTTTGGGGATCCTTGCAGGGGAACATACAAGTACCTTGAAGTCGAATACAAATGTATCAAAACTGGTAAGTCCGATTATGCCATTATTGATATAGTTTATCATGATGTAAAATACGTCGATATAGAGCAACGTAAAAAGTATTTGCAGTTAGCATGATACTGATTATTCACAATCTTACACTGCTTATGCCAACGCAGTAAGTTTAATACTAGTGTAGCCAAAAAGGGACTCTTGTTCTAAACTGGCTGAAGAACTGCCTTGATGTGCAAAGAAGTTTTTTTATATATACAATTTTCACACAATCATATTTTANCGATTATTCACAATCTTACACTGCATATATAACATTCTACCGGTTGTTCATATACCAACACAGTTAGATTAAGGCTAACGTCATGGTGTCCGCCCGACGGTCCTTTACCCGTCCTTCTGTGAATAGAAGCGTATACGACACACAGCTTCAGTATTTTCAACCGCTTGTTATGAAACTTTCAATACAAAATTATTTGTGTTTGAAGTTATTTATATGTTTATATTGAAATTCATATATTTAGTGTATTTAAAGATACAGTCGAACCTCGTTATCTCGACCTCTTATAGCTCGAAGACCCCGTTTATCTCGAAGTATCTCTCCGGTCCCGGCCAAATCTCTTCTTTATCTTAGTAAATAAAATTCTGATAAATCCAACCCTGAAAACTCGAAAAACTCGGATACCTCGAAGTAAGATATTGGTTTCAATAGCGTAAATCCAACATCAACACATCGTCTACTGAAATAGTGTTCGAATTTCATTTCGTCAATTATTTATTCTTTGATACAAATAAAACGCAAAAGCTACGGCATTTCGCCATTCCGTGTTTATGAACATCTTTCGTGAGTAGACTAGCATGAAATTGGTAAAAACAATTTATGATAAAGCTTAAGACTGTAAAGTGTGCGGACTGTCAAAACCACGCTGTTCAAAGAAAAAACAAACTTCATCAATGTTGATCCACAGTATTCTGTACTTACTGCGATTTCGTTTAATGATTTGTACACCCAAACTGACGACAGTCCAAACCGGAAAATTGGTCACAAAGCGTGGTCATGCATAAAAAAGTTCAACGGTCAAAATTACAACATAGGACAGCTTCACGGGTTCGTGTTTTTACATGAGCCAGTATGGCTTTGAAAGTCAATCGAGAGATTTTAAGAACAATACGATAATTGCTGTTGATTACATCAAGTTGAGGAGGTGTCAGGTGTCACATTTTGCTTTTATGACAAAATGTGTTACATGTACGATCAAATCTGTTTGTGTGTGTTTTCATTTAAAGAATCAACTATGCGTAAGCTCCATTAGCGTGATTTGTTTTAAACTTGCGCACTTTCATTTCGCATCGTATAGTACGAGGTCGGAGACAGCGGGATAGTTCTATTTTAAATGTAACCCTTCAGAGGTAAAACTTGACGGACTTGCAAATACAAATGAAGACCTAGAAAGACTTTGCCAAGACTAGCCAAATCAGCATTTAATCACTAGGCTCGTCCATATTTCATAAAAAATTCGCAATATGGTCCAACCATTTTCATAGCGTTAAACGCTAGTACGTTTTTCGGAAGAAAAAAACATGCTCTATTTTTGTAAGCATGTTTATTATAAAATAACACACATACTAGTATTAACCTTATTGTCATTAATAAAACTTGGTACGTAAATATTTGGAAAA
>NW_018406413.1:34446-48426 GCF_002113885.1 Mizuhopecten yessoensis
TAAGTGTGATGCCGGAGAAACCATAAAGGTCATGTCTTCTTTGTTTGGTCGCACAACGAAGTCGGTGTGTCCTAACAGAGCTACATATAACGTGAAATGTAAGGCAATGTCGTCCATGGCAAAGGTCAGTGAAGCTTGTGATGGCAAGTCTGAATGTATCCTCTCTGCCAGCAACACAGTTTTTGGGGATCCTTGCAGGGGAACATACAAGTACCTTGAAGTCGAATACAAATGTATCAAAACTGGTAAGTCCGATTATGCCATTATTGATATAGTTTATCATGATGTAAAATACGTCGATATAGAGCAACGTAAAACGTTTTTGCAGTTAGCATGATACAGATTATTCACAATCTAACACTCCATATCTAACATTCTGCCGGTTGTTCATATACCAACACAGTTAGATTAAGGCTAACGTCATGGTGTCCGCCCGACGGTCCTGTACCTGTCCTTCTGTGAATAGAAGTGTATACGACACACAGCTTCAGTATTTTCAACCGCTTGTTATGAAACTTTCAATACCAATTTATTTGTGTTTGAAGTGCTTTATATGTTTATATTGAAATTCATATATTTAATGTATTTAAATATACAGTCGAACCTCGTTATCTCGAACTCTAATAACTCGAAGACCCTGTTTATCTCGAAGTATCTCTCCGGCCCCGGCCAAATCTCTTCTTTATCTTAGTAAATAAAACTCTGAAAAATCGTACTCTGAAAACTCGAAAAACTCGGATACCTCGAAGTAAGATATTGGTTTCATTAGCGTAAATCCAACATCAAAACATCGTCTACTGAAATAGTGTTCGAATTTCATTTCGTCAATTATTTATTCTTTGATACAAATAAAACGCAAAAGCTACGGCATTACGCCATTCCGTGTTCATGAACATCTTTCGTGAGTAGACTAGCATGAAATTGGTAAAAACAATTTATGATAAAGCTTAAGACTGTAACGTGTGCGGACTGTCAAAACCACGCTGTTCAAAGAAAAAAAACCTTCATCAATGTTGATCAACAGTATTCTGTACTTACTGCGATTTCGTTTAATGATTTGTTCACCCAAACTGACGACAGTCCAAACCGGAAAATTGGTCAGAAAGCGTGGTCATGCATAAAAGAGTTCCACAGTCAAAATCACAACATAGGACAGCTTCACGGGTTCGTGTTTTTACATGAGCCAGTATGGCTTTGAAAGACAATCGAGAGATTTTAAGAACAATACGATAATTGCAGTTGATTACATCAAGTCGAGAAAGTGTCAGGTGTCACATTTTGCTTTTATGAAAAAATGTGTAATATGTACGATAGAATCTGTTTGTGTGTGTTTTCATTTAAAGAATCAACTATGCGTACGCTTCATTACAGTGATTTGTTTTAAACTTTCGCACTTTCATTTCGCATCGTATAGTACGGGGTCGGAGACAGCGGGAAAGTTCTATTTTAAATGTAACCCTTCAGAGGTAAAACTTGACGGACTTGCAAATACAAATGAAGACCTAGAAAGACTTTGCCAAGACTAGCCAAATCAACATTTAATCACTAGGCTCGTCCATATTTCATAACAAATTTGCAATATGGTCCAACCGTTTTCATAGCATTAAACAAAAGTAGGTTTTTCGGAAGAAAAAAAAATTGCTCTATTTTTGTAAGCGTGTTTATTATAAAATAACATACATACTTGTAGTTACCTTATTGTCATTAATAAAACTTGGTACGTAAATATTTGGAAAAGTAAATACTTCTAAAGGGGAAATTCGGAAAACTATTTTACACATATTTTTAAAGGTAAAGTATAGTATAGGTAAAGTAAAGAGAAATACTTTGTGTTAAAATGACTCTGAGCTAATAATATTCTGTCATGGTGTCAAAATAATACAATAATTATATATGCTTTTTCTAATAACCTCAGAGGTGGTTTGTGAAGGGAGGAGGAAAACAATCAAGTGTGATGCCGGAGAAACCATAAAGGTCATGTCTTCTATGTATGGTCGCACAACGAAGTCGGTGTGTCCTAACAGAGCTACATATAACGTGAAATGTAAGGCAACGTCGTCAATGGCCAAGGTCAGTGAAGCTTGTGATGGCACGTCTGAATGTATCCTCTCTGCCAGCAACACAGTTTTTGGGGATCCTTGCAGGGGAACATACAAGTACCTTGAAGTCGAATACAAATGTATCAAAACTGCAAAAACATATATTTAGACTGTGTTTGACAGTAGAAACCAAGAAACAGTTTATTTATCAACCGGTGAATGGAAATTTGCTATCGAAGGTATTGTGAGGTGGGAAAGGACTTGTATCCAATTATCGAATATTTCTTACAGAAAAAATATTATAATAAGAATAAAAATAATTTGGACTTTTGGGGTACCCAATAAAGATACATGGTTATTCGTTGAATTGTGACCCGAATTTCGTACTGTAATTAACAAGAGTTTTTCCATATATCATTTTTATTAAGTTCATTAGAAAAATAAAGATAAATTATTTTAATGTTTGCAGTAGAAACCGAAAAAAGCTAAATTATCAATGACATATGTTGTCAAAGTACAATTAAATGTTAATCGATATATAGTAAAACCTGGTTTAAATTGTTCATAATTTAATAGTTTATAATTGACTAGAATTAATGATTTAAAAACAAATTTTACACATGTTTTTCTCAAATGTTCCTATAATTTACTTTTATCCACTTAGATACGTGTAACAACAAATAAACCGGTAGAAAATGCCACGCCAACGCTTTGTTTACCCAAGGTCGGTGTGTGTGTAACCGGGGATATTATGGTGTTAATCCAGAGTTCCTGAATAAAAGATAATTCAATTTTTTTCGATCTCTTGGTTTTATATATCTTCTTCTGGAAGTCGAGACTCTCGTTCTACCTTACAAAACGAACGGTTGTCCGGAAATTTTAAATGATTGCATTATGAAGATTTTACAGGTGATTGTCCGGTATTGTGGAATAATATAAAAAAAAATCAACATTCCTGACCAGTAATAATTGTATGTATATGTATTATGTATATCTCCGCCACTCAACTAAATTTAAAGGGATTTAAATTTCAAACTGGTCAGAGAGGTTGAAATGATATACTCAAAAACTTAAGGATGAATTGCTATAAAAAAAAATGAAATACATGTATAGTTGTATTCAATAATGCAAGTATAATTAGTCCCAAGATAAATGAATTATGCATAATATTATCCATTAAACATTGTGTAGAATAGCTTGATCTGTGACACATCAGATATATCACCTATCATAAAAAAATATAATGATAATGATTGGATAAACAAGCTGAATGTAGAAACGACATACTGAAAAAAGCACCTTGATGAATATATTTAAGAATTATGACATTATATCTGGGAATTTAAGCTGACCACAACCATGCACATACATTCACCTGGTAGCAAGGGTCATGAACACACTGTCGCATGCTAAAACAAATCACGAACATCTCAGCAAAACAACTATCAACTAAAAAAGAGTTTTCTACATGTATCTGTTACACATTACTTATCTATAAAACAGCAGGAACAAAAATCTGAGGAGAGGTAGCATATATAAACCCATTACTTATGGCATCATTAGAATTCAGGCATTGCTCAGGCATATCAGTGATAGTAAACAAGATGAAGAGAAAACAACTATGCCAATACTCTCTATCAATTAAAGAATTATGAAATTTTAAATCATTAATCTAGAACAACGCAAATTGAAAAAATAGCATGATAGAAACATCCAATTGATGTCAGAAGCAATTAATGAATTAAAATTTAATATGTAGAACTTAACATAGTATACACTTTCACTCATATGGGTAACATGTCATCTGATTCTCATACATGAAAACTAATTTACCCATACTAGTAACATATCATCTGGTTATCATACATGACATGGAAGCTAATAGGCAAACAATTTTCTCCGAATAATCTTCAATTCATTTTTGATTAAGAAAAATCAAAACAATCAAAGCACATAATTTAAAAAACCCAGAGCCAGTAGTATTTCATGATCATGGAACAAAAACGCGGTAACTTTAAAGTTATATTGTATTACAATGTTATGATTTCTTAGTTACTATCAAATTTCAGCCAAGAAATAGAATGATATCCAATAGCAATCAATTACATTCGAGATTAAAATGCTAAAAACGGTTAATTACAAATACAAAAAATAGCATATATGCAAAATATATACCGTGAACATGAAACGTCTCAAATTTGTAAATAAATTGTGAATTGACTCTAAATCAACAACAGAATGAAAACTGTCTATAGTTCAATATATATCTGATGGAGTAAATACTAATACTATTCATATTTTGAGGCTTTTTATAATATTACAGCATTGACTTTTTAAAGCATTATTTATCAAGTTATACACATGTCAGAAATATAGATGTATCACAATAAACCTAGTCTACAGTAAAATATAGCATTTGATTTCATCAAGATCCAACATAAACTAAAGAAATAGCATGGGTCAAACTCAGAACTGTTGAGAATGTAATTCACACAACTCACAAAGTGCAAAAGCATTGTACTCTTTGCATCAAAGCCTAAATCTCCAGATTTTACCTTCAATGCACTTTTCGAAGGTTCACCGAAAAGGTACTCAACATCAGATCCTGATCCTCGTTGAGCTAAGTTCCGCTTGATTTTGTAGTGTTAATTATCTGGTGCAGTGTTGGAAGTAGACAGAATATCAGGGTCAAGGAGATCCTCTGAACGATACAGCAAAAGTTTTTTTAGTTTATCGTTTTGGCCGGGAAGTGAATGGAACCCTCTGCACAAGTGAACTAGAGTTGGGCATGGCAAACCCGGTCTACCATTGTCTCTGGTAGGTCGAAAGTGTCCAACATTGGATCCTCAGCTTGTCGTGAAGCATGGGAACGACGTGGTATCAAACACCCATCAAGCTGGTTTACTTAGACTGGTCCTCACACTTAAAATTTCACATTTAATGAGGAAAACTACATACAAGTCAGCGGTACAGCTATGGGCACAAATAGGACCCTATCATATGTTAATGTATTTATGGGACATCTTGAATTATCTCGACATTATTGACTTTTTAACACATTGTTATACATGCATGTGATGTGAAACAAGCATAAAAAAATGCCATATTTCACCCGAGCCTTGCAGGTGTTTTCCATTCCGCAAAATCGATAATTCGATATAATGTGCGCGTTTATTCTCACAAAGCGGCGATCGATTGTTAAATCGCCCAGCTGTGCGCACTATGTTCGGACGGTGTACGTACAACTGTCTTGTGTGTAACAAAATACTGATTATCCATAAATGAATATTAACGAATATGTCTTTGAGACAGAATATCAAAATATTTAAACCGCTGATACTTTTACATGTTATCGTTATTTAAAAGAATATTTACGCAAATGTATACTAGAAAATATCACTTTCAGTTAAGCACGGAATTAGATTAGTATATAAGTGCGTGATTTAAGAATACTTTTTCGATACTTTTTTGTTAATGAATATAAACTATGTATAATTCTTTTAGATAGCAGAGAAGCAAGGTTAAATTCAAGATATATATTAACTGATTAAAACCAGACATATTATAAGGATTAATATGCACTGCAGTTAACACCTGTACACAAGCTTGAGAACTTCAGTGCACACATTAAACATAAATACATCGCAATATAAGACTAATTGTCCATCTATAGTTATCATCATGTTTGTTAAGATGGATGTGACATTGAGGTCCGGTGACATTTAATCTCTGACAAAGGGCTAAGCCCGAAAGCTTGGAAAAGAGTGACTTTAAAGTTTCTTAATATCGCACTATAGCTTAGATTACCGCAAAATTGATCAGTTGTATCAATATTAAAATATAATATATCCTCACTACACATGGGTATGTCACAATATTCCCAGTCATCTCTGGGGTTAACGAAACACCATGGCGCCATTTTTTCACCATTTGGATTTCGACAACCGATTTGCGCACCAAGAATAGCATATCTGTGTGCTCTATTTGTGTTCCAAGTTCGGCAAGTTTTCCCGGTTACTGTTTGTGATACTGCTCTCTGATAGTCCGAGCCCTGCAACTTCGTACGACATACATTCCCCTCGGCGCTTCAGAACCGATAAAATAATTACAGAAAAAACAACAATATTTAAATATTGTACAAGTGATAATAGCATCGTTTAAAAAAGATATTTATTCATTACAACTACGGTAATATGTGATTAAGCATTGAACTGTGTCGTAATGACATGTATAGTCTATATGAATGACACGTTATGGTTTGTTTGCATGTTACGCTATACTATTCATATCGACTGTAAACAACAAATCAACACAGTTAAACGTTTATGTTTACCGTTCTTGGAGTATCGTTATATCATAGATGTTCAAATATACTAATGAAAATTTGTAACGTCATTACGATAATGGCGATACAGGTGGGATTGAAGATTTGCTATGCAAAACAGTGGTTAAGACTGAAATAACTTACAACAATATCTATATGATACTGATCATCAATGTTTTCCCTGTACAAGCCTCAAAATGATGTCCTGGGTGTCGTGCCTTACATACAAACGTATATTGACCATCCTGGACCTTACACTCGTTAGTACCACACGAGTCCCTCGTTTCCTTAACAACAAGCTTCATCTCGTTACCTACCGCTATACATTGTCTTACTACCAATTCGTCACTGAAGACAAATTCTGCACCATCCTATAATAAAACCAGTGTTTAACGTTGCTTAAAAGAATGCAAAAAACCCATTCGTAATTACAAGACATTATTACCTGAAAAGCCAAGCCATTCTATGTCAATTCAAACCTTCCGTATAAAGAACACATCCTGTTTATCGACAATAAGGTGTTTATCTCTGATTTGCAATACAGAATTGTTTTCTTCTTTTTAATAATTGAGTGTTGTGAATGAAATGCCGTTACAATCGGCTATGATGTATCACGACTTTTTAAACCGTATGACCAATACATGTGTGCAGGGGGGGCCACACATACAGTAAGCGAGCTAACTCCATCATGACTGTGTTTTTTACGCGAATCTCTCTAACCACTGGTGACTACAAAATGCTGACTTTCCTCATATTATGGTAATATAACCCAACCATGCTGACTATTATCCAACAATGCTGAATATAACCCAACCATGCTGACTTTTAACTGAAATTCACTTTAAATTACTATGGTTAGGTTAAACTCAGCATTGTCGTTTTAAAGTCAGCAAGTCATTTAAACGTCAGCAATTTTCGTTTAAAAGACAGAACGGTTTGTTAAAAGACAAAACGGTTGGTTTATATTCAGATTACTGGTCCCTGAAGATTTTACCTGTGTTCCTCCAGCACTAGCCATGGGCAGCAGCAGGGGTTTCACACCTCCCGAATGCTCTTTACCAAAGTTTTTACATCAATAGGACGAAATGCTCGAGTCTGTAGCTCTACACCAACAGCTGACCAGGCCCGGAAACTTCTGCCATTTCGGAAACCTCCTGATCTAAAATTAGAGTTGCTGGTATACATAGTACGATAATAATTCATGGAAGGGTGCCTACCACTGCAACGTTAACATTCATGCAAGTAATGACATGGGTTCTTATTACAGTTATTACTGTAATTAAAGTCATAGCATTTCAGCTGTGCATTAGTATTTACAGATGAAGTTGCAATCTGATGTGGCTGCTGATTTATGTAGAGATAAAGGAGCCAGAGCTCCTGGTCGACCACACCCCATGAGGCGGAAGGATTTCTGGCCTTCTTTAACCCAAATTGCTCATCATAGAGCTTCCAACCAAAATCGGAAGTGCGACGAGCGCCCAGCCGGACAGTATGCATGTATTTCAACAACCCGGCCATTTGAGTAGGATGGACTGACCCATACAGACTGACAAAAACCAGAAAGGCATCTGTCCATTTATCTATATCTGAAATTTTAACAGACTGTGACTTTGCAGACATAGCCAGTTCACCCCCTACTAACGTAAGCTTAGCTGACTGCTCCTGGTTGACTGGTTTGGCCAATAATAGCCCTAAATCCACATATTCGCCATTTACGATTTTCTAGCGAAAACCCTCAGGCACATTAGCCCCCAATTCCTCCTGTACAACGGAAACGGCATTGAGAGAGGGATAACTATCATTAAAACCCTCCTCAATTGTAATGGGCTGACCAATGTTCTCACCTATTGCTGGAGAGTTTCTGATGGGAGTTATTAACTCCTCAAATCTTGGGGCCATCCTGTCAAACACAGAATCAGCCACCCGTGACAGCTGTTCCTCGGATAACCGTGCTGACCCAGTAGCGCAACCTCTTGGCCCCTCTTCCTGGTACCATGAACCCTTACTGGAACCGTCCTGGAGTTCGATTTAGCCTTAGGCATGCTGAATTTAACTCAAGGCAGAAATATTGAAAATTAATATTAAAAACAATTCGACCAATTTTATGATCGACTAATTAAATCAGGTAGAATATTAGTTTAAATTGGAGAACATATTAAATCAATTTCTGTTACTCAACACTATACAAGCATTTAACTCTGAGCATAGAACTGAATTAAGTTACAAACAATTCAAGACAAGTTATGTTTGGTCAAACATTGACAAATTGACAGATATTATAAGCAATTGGTTGATTAAACCTGACATTTCCAATAAATCACAGCGCATTAACTATGCATTGAAAAAGTATGCAACAATTTTGTAGAATATGTAACAGTTATATCATACATGACAGAATTGTGTGTGAAATAAAATAATCTGGCCTAATGCCAATGATGACTTGAAAAAACTTTTTTTTTATTTAGAGACCTACCTCCCTATCACTAGTTGGAGGTATTATAATTGCTATCAACACCTTTTGTGACCACCACATGCATCATCTACTAATATTGAACAGCCCGCTATAAACAAATATGTATGCAACAGTGCAATATTCCAACTGTGAGACGGGAGGTAACTCCAACAACGAAATGCACACATGTGTAGAAACACACGTCATTTCTCCAAAATAAGGACAAGATCAACCCGGAGCATCAAAATCGGCGTACATGTAAACATACAAATATCACAGAACCAATGAAACACCCGATACGAAAACAGCTATTTACCAAATTAACTCGGAATGCTAAAATAACCACTTAGAAAAAAATATATAGTACACAAGTGCAATAGGGGAGGTAACTCCAACACACTTGAGACAAACACACATGTGAAATCGAAACTCAAACAGCAATAAATGCTGTAACTTGCCTCAAAAGTTCATCTGTTTGACTAACACACGACTAAATAACCGTATTATGTAGACAATAGGCCTACCATCATATTCCAAATAAGTGACCATAACCACGGAATTAGATGCTATCTAATTAAGTCACTCATGATCGCTGCACCATGTCACGTGACGGCAATCCCCGCGAAAAACTAGAAATATACGAAGATATTTGAATTTGCCAAAAACTAGTGAACACCGATAAAGTATTAGGTTACATAATACGCACCCACAATGAAAAAGTACACAGTCGATAACGATTTCCCACAAAATTCAGGAACCCGACGACAAATATTCCAGCAAGGCGATGGCGGTCACCCTCATCCCCCAAGCTAAACACGACGCTCCGGCAAACTAACATCTAAACTACTACACGTGAAACATTACCAACTAGGCCTTTTGATATGTCATCAATTGAAATATTGTAGTTCCGTAAAGTATAAATATATTTCAAAAATAGCGAAAATTTAGAATTTAGATACACAAACTTAAATTTGTTTTGACAAAATATGATTGTGCTTACCATCATGGATTCTGAGATAGCAAGAGGAAGTTATAGGGGAGATAACTCTAACATTCATATGCTCCGCTAGGTTTAGGTAACAACCAACCAATAAAGATAAACCTAATTTGTGCTTAGATAAATAAGTTTAATTTTTAACATTAAATTTTATTAAGCAAGCAAAGTGCACATAATTGATCAAATAAAAAGGTGGTAGCTACATGACGTCTTCGCAAGGATTCTAAAATGCAGACGTGAAGAGGTGAGTTATGTCCCTCTTGAACTTGGCCAGGGTATTTGACTTTCCAATAGCAGATGGTAAGCTATTCCACAACGTAGCCGAAACCCTCCCAAAGCATCTGTTTCCGTAGGTCAAAGTACGAGATTTTGGGACACACGACAAAGATTATGACTCCGACCGCAGTGATCGTGACGGCTGATACAGGGTAACAAGCTCCTGTAGGTACTGAGGAGCTGTTCCATTCAGTACCTTGTATGTGTACACCAGAATTTTGTACTGCGACCTGTATCGTACAGGTAACCAGTGCAACGAATAAAGCACAGGTGTGATGTGCTCTCTCTTTCGAATATGAGTAACTAACCGTGCTGCTGTGTTCTGGACCCTCTGCAGACGACTAGATAGTTTGTCAGATATACCACAGAGCAAGGCGTTACCATAATCCAATCGAGAGGTAACAAGTGAATGCACCTAAATCTTTCATGCATCTGCAGTTATAAACAGCCGAATACAGCCGATCTTCCTGATCTGGTAGTAACAGGATTTGGCAATAGCGTGCACTTGTTTCTCCATGTTTAGTGAACTATCAAAGTATTCCCCTAGGTTTTTAACAGCTGGAACAGTCTCAATAGTTCTGGCACCGACCTTGAACTGGAGAGCCTTTGTTTGCTTACACTTTGGGGAAAAGACAATTAGTTCCGTCTTTTTCTGATTAAGCGTTCATCCAGATACTGATTATACATAATGAAGAAAGTTAACTCTTCTTTTTTAATACAAATGTATAGCTTAATGGACATACATACTAAGAACGAATGATTACAATATTACATATTCAATAATTTGCCAACGAAAGATTTGGTTTTTGTTTGTTATAATTTGAATGTTAAATGCAGTATAAGATAAATTTGTTCATTCTTAAAATATGAAATACTTTCTGAGGCAATTGGTGTGATATTTTTTGAACGATAGGATTATCATACTGGTGTTATTTCTGAATCAAGAAGGGTTCATACCATTCGTCATCAAATCATAAACTTTAATGAAAAAAGTAAATTAAATCATTAGTTGAACAAAGGCTTGGTGATTCAGTTTCCCATGATTTTACCAGCTGAAATTGACCCTAAATGCATACATTTTAAAAACATAAATAGGAAATATGTTTTCACAACAAGTATAGTCTATTTTGTAAAAGTTGGATTGATTTATCTGTATTTGTCACCAGTTCATGTGAAAGTTATTCAGATTAATATGTTAGGAAATATTTTCTATATGAAATTAAAATGGATATGAAGACGCGTATTTACTATATACCTTTAATGCTCTTATTATTTTGTTTTGGTTTTTCCAATAACAATAATCTATATAGATTTTAAAATTATCTTCAAATCTACAATTTGTACTGAGACTGTTAAATTCAAACCATCTATAATGCTCAGTTAGATTATAAGTTTATAGGAAATGGAATAGCTGGTAACAACTTAGCATATAACAGTCCCTTATACAGATTTAGGTCATTTTACAGTGAAAGGTAAAGGATCATGCATTGTCTAGGTATATTGTTTACCAATTAATAAGTCAGAGGTTAATTTGATTTTAGAAAGAACATTAAAACATAGAAATGAAACTTTCTGTTTACAATATTGAAGTAATAAGAGACAAAATACTTTACTGTTTGAACAATTCACTCTAAGATATAATTGATAATCTAAAAGTAATTTATGGTTGCTTAGTAATACTTTCTGTAATTCTTAAACGATTTTTGCATACCATACATTTTTCATTTACATGAAGAATCCACTTTCTCATACCTTCTTTTGATGTATCTACCGATTGTTCTAAAGATGTATGCGTTCAGGTAAATTGTAGTGTCTGATGGGGACACTTATTTGTCAGGGTGTTGAAATAGGTCAATTACCTTGATCACTGAACCATAGATGGTGTGACTGATATTCACACCTTTAATTAACACACACAGAAATGATATTATACTTGTCATAGCTTATTATATGGTAATTCAACACATCAATAAAACTCATTATATTTACCCGTAACACCAACTTCAGCGAGAAAGTTACTTTATATAATTATATACTGGAAAAATAAAAGATATGTCAGTGCTCCATCTGGGTGGTATGTGCAGTGTACAGAATTGACATTGGAGCAATTGCCTGTATGCAAAGTAACCTTGACCAGGTACAGCCAAACAGAATCCCAGTGTACCAATCAACACAGTTTAATTGACAGGTCTTTAGCATTGCTATACCTGTTAATTGGAATACTCCTTACATTGTGAGGGAACACAGCTGGATAAGGGGATGTGTTAGGGTTGTTGTGTTTTGTTCCAAAAGCAAAATAACAGAATGAAGTCTGGGTTAACTTTGTCATATTGTCACATTTCGTCATATGTTGTCATATTTTGTAATCTTTGTCAGTTTTGTCATATGTTGTCATATTTTGTCATTTTTGTCACATGTCATGTTTGTCTATTAACATTCACATACATTATTGTTATGAAGATTTGTTGCTCTGATAATGATACTTATACTTTGTCACAGATAATTATGTTGGCTATCACATTCATTGAGCTGTAGAGGATTTTGTACACGTCCTTATGAATCGATAAGTCTGAAATGTCGTTACTGTTAGTCACACGCGTCAGTGTTATGAGTCACATGTGTCATCACGATAAGTCACATATATAATCACACCTTTCACAATTGCAGTCACACTTCACCTCATCGGTTATCATAATGAGCTACATGTGCTTGTATTGTTTGTCGTACATACTATTGAGTCATGTGGACAGTCACGTGTCTAGTCACACTTAGTTACAGTGTGGCTAACTTGCTTACAGTGTAGTGTTTAATCATGTTAACCCTAGACAAGGGCGTGCTGGATGTTCTTTTGCAATATATTAGAGAATATATATAACTAACGGTCTCTGTTTTCCCCGCTGGCCCAACTCAGCGCGTAACATTTGGTGTAACATTTAAATACATTTTTAAGACTCGCCACCGGTGGACAGATGCCTGATTAATGTGAAATGCATTTCATTACATGAAAGGCTCTGAATTGAACAAATGATAATGGCTTTAAAGGTTAGTCATTGGAACCGGATAATTGATTAATAACACATTTAAAGGTACGCAACAATGCATGCATGTAGGCTGTTTACTGACGATGCATCAACAAATTATGAGTCATATATATTCCTCCCAAAATATTTCCATGTTAAACAGGCAAACCATGACAACTGCAAGAATTGTCAGAAATTATCAAAACGTGCATCTTACTGTGCATCACGTGACAAGTATTTGCGCGCGCATAAGAACAGCTTAGTTTAAAGGATTTTAATATGTTTGTCATCTTGCATAATTAGACATGTTATACGTTTACACTAAGTAAATGATGTTAGTAAAACATTAAAATGCACCCTTTAAACTTGATGATGGTAGGCATGACAGTTTCGTTCAAACATATTGCATGATGAAGAGTTGGTTTTCCACGTTATCAAGGCATATAGTCCCAAAATAAGTACAATGTTTAAACAACAGTTTATTAAAATAAAGGTAAAATATACATGTTAGTATGGTAACATGTTATTCTCCGAAAGCAATAGAAGAGGAAATATAATACCAATCAATTTGTAAGTAAGTTGCTGTTGCTAGATAGTATAAAATTATGCACGTTTCTAAATATCATTCCGATCGTCTATGGACAAATTCTTATTACCATATGTCAGTGAATCTATGGTATAATGTGCATCCATATCATCGAACGTAAGTAATTTGATTCGTTTATTGGAAATTAACAAGAACGCAACCATGAGCAAACAGTGTGCAAAGGGCATGAAAACGGTGTTTCCAGTGGAGGAACTGAAATGTTTGGACAAGGTAAGCTTACACGGGTTAGGGTTAGGGTTAGGGTTAGGGTTAGGGTTAGGGTTAG